>NC_136733.1:202500-205000 GCF_936440315.1 Barbus barbus
TTTGAATGTGCCAACTCTCACTGTTTCCTACCTATTATTATATGGCTTTAGTGCTTTATGGAATAGGAGCTGGTATACATATTCAAGAGCGTGCAAAGATGGGTAGTATTTTGATCGTATATAGTGGGCCGGTCTGGGCCAAAATGCCAGGGCCGATTTTTTGTCCCAGTCCAGCCCTGATTGAGGGTGGAGAAAGTGTTGGTTATTCATTCCCGCACCTACAATCCCTGCTGGATCTGAGACTCGAACCCACGACCTTCAGGTTACAAGTCCAACTCTCTATCCATTAGGCCACGACTGCCCATAATTATTAATAACTATTCATAGAATTGTTTTTGAAAACATCCCCAGGACATTTCACAATACTGTCGTTTTCAGGTTAGATGTTCAATGAATTTTGGAGTTTTTGTAGCTACTTTTTAAGATTAGCCACTAAGGAAGTTACCAATCACAGGTTGTTACTCTGCATTAGAGTTACTATGTTGTTACTTTGCATAGTTGCTACTATGCATTACTCTATATTATATATTGTGTTATTATATATTGTGCTGCTTTGTACATTGCTTATTGGCTATTTCTTGTTATTTTGTTTTTATTACCTGTGTCCTGTCCTGTTACTGTCTTTCTGTTGCACTGTGGAGCTTCTGTCACTAAAACAAAATCCTTGTATGTGTAAACATACCTGGCCAATAAAGCTCATTCTGATTCTGATTCTGATTACTGACAGAACAATACAAAACCAGACTGGAGAAACAGAGCACCTTCATTTACTTTAGCTGACGCTGTTTCCTAGAAACCATCTAATGACAGAAACCTGTTCTCGTTCCTCTTCTGCCCTCCAGAGATCATCACTTCAGGGAGCGCTTGATACACAGTATATTCTAGTATAAATTAATGGAGTAATAGCATAACGTACGACAAAAGAACCGAGATACGAAAAAAAAGACATGATGTGTCTAGTAGCTATCTCCGCTGGTGAAAAGCACCGCCCAGCAGACACAAGGAGCAGGCATGAGAAACAAGAGGTGGTGCTCGCCTCATCATCACCGTGACCACTGCTGTTAAATGATAAACATATTCCTCACTTCTTTTGTTTGTCCGACACCGAGGTGCACCATGAGTGATGGATCCACGACCCTCGCAGCTCTGCCAACTCCATGTGCTTTCATTTTCACTTTTATTGGTAAACACCTCTCCAAGACCTTTTTTTTTTTGTCAGGTCCCCACTGTTTTTGTTCAATCAGTTGCATATTTTGCATGTGCATTTTATTTAAACCTACATTAAGTTTAAAGTTAATCCATAATCAAGATTTATATCTGAGTTTAAAGTTATGGTGCAAATATTTGGCTACTTAAATCCAGGAGATATTTATTTAACCCTGGATGGGTTCAAATGTAAACCTGCTTATTTTTAAAAGGTTTAATGTTTGGTGCAAAATAATTATTAGATAAACCTTAATTTAAGATAGATTTAAAATTAATCATTGCAAAAAAAAAAAAAAAAAAGCTATAATTTGAAGAAGAAAAAGAAGCGGCAATTGGCCTAATGATCATTTAAAATATAATTTGAAGAAGTGTTTATTTCACAAAATGATTTGTGAATTGTAGTCTATATATAACTATAAAATATACTACATTTTTCTCCCTCTTCACCAGGCACTCAATTCACATTTCTTTCGGGATAAATAATTGAATTCACGTGTTGTAAAACAGTCTGTATAGCACATAGCCCCTATATTTAACGATCAACTATGCATATTATAAACTTAACATTTAACGTACAACATTTTGTCTTTGTTACTCTTAGTTATAAAGAATGGTAGCATTTTTGAATGACTGTCTTCATGAGTTTGTCTGCATCCATATTGCAGGTTTCCTCTCACATGTAAAGTATGGTAGCATTTATTTCTTCTAGTTCTTTCAAAGCAGTTCTTTCTATGTTTCTGCTCATGTGTTTTTTCATTGAGGTTCCAAATAATGACTCATTGGCTTAGATATAACACCTTATGCACACATGCAAAGTATTGCAGCTGTTATTTCTATGAAATTTTGTTGTCTTTGCTATTCTGTTATAGTTTTTTTCACTGCTTGTCCTATTTTGGCACAATTCCTAAATTGAACTTGAGTAGTTTTTCTAAGGGCACCCATTTCTCATGTAAAACATATTCTACCCGACTTCCTGATATAAATTACTATAAATTTGATATGGTAATTAATACTGAGACACTAATTTGGGCAAAGAGCACAAATGACTTGGACTTGTCTGTTTTGACTCGAGAATTGAATGCAAAGACTCGAGACTTGTGACTTGCAAAACAATGACTTGGTCCCACATCTGGTGCTGTCTGTCCATTCCTTGTTCTCGTTTCTTCTGCAGCGTGAGAGGAAACCCAAATGCAGCACATACCGTTCACTAAAGAAAGGCTTTCGTGGTCAACATGCTGCTGCTGCTGAAGATCTCCAGCATGTTCTGATGCAGCCCAAGGCCTCTGAATCTGTC
>NC_136733.1:210000-330000 GCF_936440315.1 Barbus barbus
TAACACAGTCAAATGCCCTGTTCCTGGATGAATCAGTCGTTTGAATGAATCGGTTGAATAAATGATTCAGTGATTCACTCATTAACACAGTCAAATGCTCTGTTCCTGAATGAATCAGTCGTTTGAATGAATCGGTTGAATAAATGATTCAGTGATTCACTCATTAACACAGTCAAATGCTCTGTTCCTGAATGAATCGGTGGAATAAATGATTCAGTGATTCACTCATTAACACAGTCAAGGCTGCATCCAAATATGCCTACTTCTCTACTATATAGTAGGGAAAGCAGTAGGTGAACGAATAAGTATGTCCGAAACCTCAGTATTCATAGAAGAGTAGTCGAGAAGTTCCCGGATGTCCTACTGCTTCAGCCCCGATTCTTGAGCGTTCATCCGATGGATACTTTTCTATCCCAGAAGCCCCACGCGAGAGGATACATCATCATCACGTGACAGAGATCAGCGATGCGGGTGTTTACAAATGTGAGTATTATCGATCAAAAACACGGTTACATGTGTTAAAATCGCATTTCTTGAACTACTGTATAGTAAACTGTTGATTTGCTGAAGGTGTAGATGCTAGACAGTAACATTACAGTATATTTGTATTGTGAACAGCTCCAGTAAACACTCGCGTCTCCAAAGTGCATTTACATAAACCTTATACATCTTAAAGACCATTACATGTCTATTTAATAAGAGACAGGAAAATATTCTAAAATAATATTCAAAGGCTCTCAGTGAGCTGAAAACCTTTCAGTTACTGAAATTAATAAAAAAATATTTTAAATCTTAAGGTTTCGTTTATTTTAATTATTGTAATTTCAAACGAAGCTGTTACAGCGCTTTTCTGATTCTTGATTTCTGTGCATTTGATGCAGAGCTTTTGTGCTGGAGCAGCTGACAGCGGGATTTGTGGGAAAAAAGGAAAACAAAAATATAAAGTAAGAACTCATTTTGTTACTTCTAATACAGAAATCAAATGACATTGTGCTGTTAAAATGACTGCTTGTGTATTATGTTTGTGCATCTTTGTATGATCTGAAATGTCTGCAGTGAGGATGGAGAAGTCCACAGCAACATCCTGGAAATGATCCAGTGCCATGAATGAGACGCTCCATCACTCCACCTGCCCTTACTGCCTCATCTGGACCGGATGCTGCTGTAGTTTCTTCATCCTCAGTGACCCCAGAGCCAGCGAGAGCATCCAGAGAAAGACCAAAAGACATGGAGGATGTGATTTTATTCAAGTTTGTCCTGCTGGTTTCTGTTCATACAACATCAGTCAATGGAGCACGAGTTTCATAAGCTTCAAAAGCAGTCAAATCATTTCACAAAGAATCTGAAAGTTAGGCTCCATTGACTGATATTGTATGAACAGAAACCAGCAGGACAAACACACACACACACACACACACACACACACACACACACAACGATTGAACAGTGTGGATGTGTGTAAATAACGACTGAATGTATATGTTTGGGTGAACTAACCCTTTAAAGCCCCAAATAGAAATTGTATGAAATATATGTAAGCATTTATATTATAGAAGTACCTTGAAGAAATAAACTTTAAGAAACACGCAGTTTTGTTGAGCGTTTGTGCCCAAGGCACAAAAAAAGCATTTACATTTAAATTTTTTTTTTTTTTTACATTTAATGTTTTGTAAATTTACAATTATGCATTTGGCAGCTATATTTTCCCACATGCGTTCTCCTGCTCTTGCTTCAAGATTGTGTGTGGTACAGGCCAGGGGTGTCATCATGGTCTTCCTCATCCTCTCTGTGCACTCAGGCAACGACAGCCTCGATGTCCCTTTCTCATCCATGATCAGATTCAGTCTGACTGCAGCAGTGAGGGATGTGATGGACGGCAGAGACAGGTGAAGCTGGACACAGTGGTCTTCATCAGAATAAAGCTGCAGAACTGGCTCAGCTGTGTTGAGATGCAGTAGGATGTGGGTTTACTGCCTGTAAATACATGATTGAAGCTTTTTCATGTGTTGTTGACTGGTTTATTTATTGTCATGGTTACTTTTATTTACATTTTGCTCATTTGTTCATGTTTCCTGTTGTCAGTAAATCAAATATAATTGTTTCATTAACATATGCATTAATTCATTACTAGACTGAATTCACCTTGGCTGCATTTGTCTAGTGTACAGTCATGCATAGCTGTGGCATATGAAAAAGAAAATTACATTTAGCTTGTTTTACTAAAAAATATAATTCATTATTGGTCAGCATTCATCATTATTATTGTTCATAAGTGTTTGGCAACCAATGCATTCTGAAGGAATCTTAATTTCTAAGTAGTAACACTTACATTATTCGAGTAAAATCAACAATCCTCTCCAAAGGTAAGATCTTTGAGCAGCTGATGGACACCTCCTTTGTGCAGAAATTACAAACATGGAAGAAAACATACTAGGTAGGGTTGTGGATTTATTGATGCTTTCAGATATTTATGCGCCTGTCGCTCTTATTTTATTTTTAATATTATTTATTATTACTGCAGAATATACAAGCTCAGGGAAAGATGGTAGTAGCTTTAACAATGAACAATCATAATGACACAAAAAAAGAGAAAGGAAACGACTAGAATTGATTTGCGTACATCATAGTATGAGATTATATACACAGGGACAAAAAGAATAAATATCTTTGAATAATCAAAATTAATATAATCATAATGCATTAAAATTGCATTTGTTTTTGTTATTTATAAGCCTCAGGGATGAAACCAGAGGGACATTCAACAAGAAAAAAAGGAAAACAAAAGGAGATTTAAGCCAGTTTTGCATGTGGATGAACGATTTTGATAATAATAAAAAATAATATCTTTAAGGATTAAACTGTAGGGTTATATTAGTTGAGTTAAAAATATAAAAACTTAAATCAACCCCAAACTTAAATTTGTTGGTTATACTACAATCATAAGGGCAGCTGTTTCTTCAACAAACCAAAAATGAGCAAATTTCATCAGCATCAAAATATTTACAGATAGATGAATTAAACCTGTCGCTCATATCTTTTGTTTTTGCGCTTGTTATAACGTCATAGATCACATGATAACGTCAACATGGCGGATCTCATTCATACTCAACAAGATTTGGCTGTAGAGTACGTACTCTTTTAGCGCTCGTTAAGTAAGTACTTCTTGAAAAAAAGTACCTACTCGTTGAGTATGCGGTTTCAGATGCAGCCACAGTCAAATGCTCTGTTCCTGAATGAATCAGTCGTTTGAATGAATCGGTTGAATCTCAATGACTCACTCATTAATGGTCACTTTCTGTCACCAAAGTCTTTGCTGTCACCTACTAGCGGTTTTAATTTCACATTTTTTTTCATGTTTTAAATTATTTCAAATTCCAGTAACTCTGTGAGATACATAAACCGTGTAAATACATCTAAATGCTATTTTAGATGCAGATTCCAGAAATGTTTTCTTATGTTGGAATGAAAGACACCAAGTACTGGATGAAGTGCTTCTTATTCTTACCCAAAAATACAAAATGGAAGAAATAGTTTAAACTGAACCCATACTCAAGTAAAAGTACAGGTATCTTACCAAAAATTGACTTTGGTAGAAGTTGAAGTCTTCGTTTAGAATATTACTTGAGTAAAAGTCTTAAAGTATATGATATTTATTGATATTTAAACGTATAAAAGTATTGAAAGTAAAAGTACAAGTAAATGCAAAATGGAAAAGAAGCAAATAAATATATATATAAAAAAATATTCATACAGCTTTAGTAGCAAGATTGGCTTTATACACCACTGCGCGCACACACACACACACACACACACAGGATGCCTTCTTATGCTTTTAAATGTTCATCCAAGTAGTTTACAAATTTGACTAAGTAAGTTTACAGTTTATTTAATGCTATACTATAGGAAACAGTGATCATCTGATCAACAATTTATCATTTCTCTTCCCTTTCTCCCTCAAACACACAGGCACATACACAGGATGTCATAACTATATAGGCCTATAGTTTTAGGATTCATCAGTGTGGATTATAGTTTTATTATATTAATAAATTACACTTTTTAGAAGTTTTTAATGTGTCAACTCTCACTGTTTCCTACCTATTATTATATGGCTTTAGTGCTTTATGGAATAGGAGCTGGTATACATATTCAAGAGCGTGCAAAGATGGGTAGTATTTTGATCGTATATAGTGGGCCGGTCTGGGCCAAAATGCCAGGGCCGATTTTTTTCTCCCAGTCCAGCCCTGTTCACCACTGTTCCATGTTTTCTATTTGTGGATAATGGCTCTCACTGTGGTTCGCTGGAGTCCCAAAGCTTTAGAAATGGCCTTATAACCTTTTCCAGACTGATAGATCTCAATTACTTTCTTTCTCATTTGTTCCTGAATTACTTTGGATCTCAACATGATGTGTAGCTTTTGAGGATCTTTTGGTCTACTTCATTTTGTCAGGCAGGTCCTATTTAAGTGATTTCTTGATTGTGAACAGGTGTGGCAGTAATCAGGCCTGGGTGTGGCTAGAGAAACTGAACTCAGGTGTGATAAACCACAGTTATGTTTTAACGGAGGGGGGGGGGGGGGGGGGGCAAACACTTATTCACACAGGGCCATGTGGGTTTGGATTTAGTTTTCCCTTCATAAAAAAAACCCTTCATTTAAAAAATGCATGTTGTGTTTACTTGTGTTATCTTTGATTAATATTTAAATTTGTTTGATGATCTGAAACATACGGAGCCCCTTAGAGCTCATGGTGGTGGAAAGATTTCGGGGTGGGTGAAAAAAATTCGGGGTGGGAGGAAAATTTTTTTTTCAAATCTTTTGCGTTCTCTCGCAAAGATGTTTGCGTTCCCTTGCAAAACTAGAGAACGCAAAGTTTTGCGAGGGAACGCAAAGTTTTGCGAGAGAACGCAAAAGATTTGAAAAATATTTTTTTCACCCACCCCGAAATCTTTCCACCACCATGAGCTCTAAGGGGCTCCGTAGAAACATTAAAGTGTGACAAACATGCAAAAAAATAAAAAATCAGGAAGGGGGCCAACACTTTTTCACACCACTGTACATATACACAATCAGAGCATGGCATGTTTTCACTCCCACATTTAGACATGTCTGAGTTGATCCAGCACATCTACATTTCCAGTAGTTTCATGCCAGTATTTCAGTTTTGGTGCATTCAGTGTTGTATGTGTTCAGAGCTGCTAAAGTGTTTGAGTTTTGGAGTGATTTGACAGGCATCACAACAGACAGTTTTCATAATGTGCAAACCACATAAAACAGGTTTAACATTGTCTGTATTGGATGGTTCAGAATTGCATAAACTGTGTTACTGGCTTGGTAACAGAAGCATAATTTACTCAGCTAGACACAGAATTACAGCAGAAACACATTTAGACAATACAGACAATAATACGAGTCATAAATGTACAGAGGTGTGTTAGATACAGGGATGAGCAGATAAGAACTGACTGAAATGTAAAACATCGGTATGATTGAGTGGAGATGTTGACCAGAAGAGCTCATTGAGGAAGTTCCTGAGTGGTTCTGCAGGACAGTCCTAAGCCACAATGGCTCTTTGATTCACCAAATAATGATGATTCCTGTCATGTTTCCGCAGGCAGAGCTCTTGACGTCTCAGACGTGACTCTGATCAATCCGGACCCAGTGGTGTCCTCGGTGAATGTGCCATCTCTGCTGTGTGTGAGCAGCGACTGGACCGTTTCTGGCACCGGCTCGCTGAGTTTGGGCCACGAGTATCCCGACCAGGAGTCTCATATCCTGAGCGCCGAACCGGACAGAAGCTACCACTCCGCCGCTAAAGTCACCTGGACGTCCCGCAATCACACCTTCGGAGCGTTTTACTGCCAGGTCAAAAACTCTAACAGGAGTAAAATCTTCACCTACAAGATGCTCCATGAAGGTAATAACACTGACATCCGAGCAGGGCTTTTGTTTGTATATCCATACACTGCACTTCTAACCAGCCGGGGTTTAACTGTTGCCTTTTCCTTCAGCTGCTTTCCTCCCTGAATCTCTGACAATCACTGTTAATGAAGGCGAAGACGTTAACATCTCTTACTCGAGAAAGACATATATACCAGAGGACACAATCATCTTTAAAAATGGTGGGAACTCAGTTGAACATTTAATAAACAAACGTCTCTGCCTTGTTTTATAGTCTCTATGCAGGCACTATAAAGATTTTAAACTTTTATTAATAATTATTTGCTTCTATTTATTTTGGCTTGCAGTTTCTATTTTTAAAAAAAAAATAGCATTTACATGTGTTCAGCATTTACCACATGATCCTTGTTTTTCTGGCAAAAAAGTGAAGAATATCAGTAACATTATAGTTTTTGTTATTCTAGCTGTTGTTGTTTTGTTTTTCAGAACATTTTCAACACACATCACCCCATCAGGACATTAGGGATGTAATTAATTACACAATAATCAATGCAAAAGCTCAAAGTCATG
This sequence comes from Barbus barbus, assembly GCF_936440315.1. Lineage (NCBI taxonomy): Eukaryota > Metazoa > Chordata > Actinopteri > Cypriniformes > Cyprinidae > Barbus > Barbus barbus. The sequence continues at coordinate 216,471 of NC_136733.1, forward strand.
CTGGAATATATGCGATCCGTTACATTTCTGGAGCTCCGTTCAGCTCAGCAATAACCCGACTGATCGTCAGGAGTAAGTCCTTCAGTTCATGGTCTCTTACCAAACACAATCGCTCTCGTTAAAGTGTCCGGTAATGTGTCAAATCTATGCACTAAATGTTTAAATCACCAGTGTCATGATCATAAAGATTAATAACTCTACACCTCACTGTAAATTGCACTATAAATATATCATTACTGGCCATTAAATACTCGTTTAGTGATTCATGGATTTGTGAGTCATAATACATTTGTCTGGATCTCCAGCAAGATTGATCTGCTTTAAACTGTTAGCAGGATGTGCATCTCTCACTGTATTATGTTCATGCTATCTTAAGAGTATTCACTGAATGTCTTGATTTATTTATTATGTGATGAATAAACACAATGAATCATTCCACTGACCTGAACGCAATCATTCTTTATGAAGAGATTATTAAAGATTGTTAAAGAAGTCTGCAGTCAGTCTGAAGAATAAAAACACGTAATATTGACTTCAAACACATTTCTGATACACGTCTTTTTAGTGATTTGCTCGTCTATAATAATGGTTTTGAATGATATATTTCTCTGCAAATATGAATGTTAAAATATTGATCAATGTTTTTACGAGTGCTGAACTGATTACTAATGATATTCTGTCACAAAGAAGCGTACGTGTTTTCAGCAGAATATGATCTCCTGTTGAGTAACGGTCAGTTGTTATGTTGTTAAAGGTTGCAAAGCTGGTTTGTGGGGAGCAAATTGTACGAAATCGTGTCTGTCCTGCGCTAACGGAGGCATGTGTGACGATGTGACGGGAGAATGCATCTGTCCTCCGGGGTTTAAAGGGCCCACCTGTGAAACAGGTAACAATCTTTGCTCAAATACTCAGAGGTCACACTTATAACAGGGGCCATGTTTAGCTTTAATATTCACATGATCGGTCTATAAATCAGACCCTATTTTGACAGGTTTTTAGGGCTCATGAAGAGTCAATATATTATATATGATTGATTAATATATGACCCGTCAATGGCGCTTGTTATGGCGTTTAAACACGAGGAGGAAGTAGGACAGATGTTTATATTCAGTGTTAGGCTGCTGTGGTGCTACTAGTAGTTGTGTGTTTGGTGTATTGTGTTGTGTGTGTGTGTAGTGTGTTTGGTGTATTTGATGTGTGTTATTTTACTTCGACACACTATTTCTCCGTCTAAATACTGTAAAGCTGATATAAAGCCACCCAGCTTTATATCAAGCCGATGTAAAGTGTGGTGGCTTCCGCCTTTTCTATGAAGAATCACTCTGAAGTCTTGGGGTTTCGATGCCAGAAAATAGACTTTATTATAACAAGACAATAAAGCCGAGAAGTCTTCTGCAGAAAAGTCCTACTAAACGTTCTCTGAAATTTTCTTTATATAGTCTTTCTTCTAGGCGTGTTCAGAACATTTCATACATGTGCATTTTTCCTTTTTTGGCAGTATTCCTTATACATATGTTCTTTCCCTAGAGAGAAGGGGCTCCTAGACGTGTTTAAGGAAAGAAGCCTTCTTTGTATTTCCACATATGTTTTCCATCATAAGGGTCTGAACCTTCCATCCATGCGAGCCCTTAACACACAGGCATATGCTTATATTGGAAATATAGCTTAATACACAAGTGGTTCAATTCACATTAATTATACTTGATTAATTCATATTTTGACTAATAAAAATCTTCTACAAAAGCTGCTTTGACACAATTTGCATTGTTAAAAGCACTATACAAATAATATTGACTTGACTTATTGTGAATGAATGAATGAATGAATGATATTGTGTGTTGGATGTGTGTTATGTGTATTTGATGTGTGTTGTGTTGTGTATTTGATGTGTGTGTGCATTGTGTATTTGATGCGTGTTGTGTTTGTAATGTGTGTGTTTGGTGTGTATTGTGTATTTAATGCATGTTGTGTGTTGTGTATTTGATATGTGTGTTGTGTGTTGTGTGTTGTGTGTAGTGTGCGGCAAGGGCCGCTTCGGCTGGAGCTGTAAGGAGCGCTGTGTGTGTAGTGTGTTTTATGTTAGGGCTAGGGTTAGTGGGTTATGTTGGTAGGGTGAATGCAAATGGCATGAGACTATTGACTCTTTGCTCTGAGCATAACCTTATCATAACCAATACCATCTTCTAGCAGAAGGCAAAGTATAAGACCTTGTGGATGCACCCTCGCTCTAAACACTGGCACATGATTTATTTTATCATTGTGTGGTGTAATGACATCAAGGATGTTCTCATCACTCATGCCATGAGAGGTGCAGAGCGCTGGACAGACCATCGTATGATTGTGGCCAAGCTCCATATGAAAGCGCGCCCCCCCACCCCCACCCCTTGTGGTTGCAAAAGCCTAACAAAAAAAAACTAAATTGTAACCGCTTAGGAAACACAGAAGCAAGAAATGAGTTTTGACGTCTCCTAGATGAGAAACTAAGGGAGTCAGAACCTTCTGAGCTCAGAAAACACCATGGAACAACAGTGGACCTATATCAGCTCTGTGCTCTACGACGCAGCAGCCCAATCCATCGGCTATAAGAGCAGGAACCACCAAGACTGGTTTTGACGATAACTCAGACGCCATCCATTACTTGTTTAAGGATATGCACAAAGCACACCGGGCAACTTTAGAAAACCCTTCATCAACCAAGACCGACAGCATTTGCAGGAAATCCAGGGGAAAGTGCAAAGAGAAACACGCGTCATGCAGAATGAAAGGTGGACTGAAAAGGCATATGAAATCCAGTCTTTTGCCAATAAAAATGACATGCATAACTTCTATAATGCTGTCAAAACCATCTACGGACCAACAAATCGTTGTGTCACTTCCCTGAAAACAGCAGATGGACTAACACTTCTGAAGGACCAAAATAGTATCCTGTTGAGGTGGGCTGAATATTTTGACACCCTGCTTAATCAGGATTCTGCTGCAGACCCCACCATTCTGGAAGAACTGCCTAAACTTCCTCCCATCCACAATCTCAGCCTAGAAGAAGTATGGAGGCCATGATCACCCCGCACCAGCTGCAGTGGTTGGGGCACATGATAAGGATGCCCCCATGTCGACTGCCCCGCAGAGTGCTATACGGCCAACTACATCATGGTTGATGCTCAGCTGGGGGGCCGAAGAAGCGATATAAGGATCAGATGAAGAACGCCTTGAAGAAGTGTAAGATCAGACCCGAGGACCTGAAGGATGTTGCTGCTGACCGTACCATCTGGTAAAAGCTGTGTAGAGATGGAGATCGTATGCTGGAGATGGAGAGGACAACCAGAAGACAGCAGAAGCGAGCCAGGAGAAATACAGCCATGGCTGCCACCACTGCCATTACTACTACCGTTACATACATACAATACAATTTGTGGGTCCATGATAGGACTGTTTAGTCATCAAAGATCTCACCATTAAAGGCGTGGTCGTTGTCATCTGATTTCGATGGACAACTGAGAACCGAGAGATGTGTGTTTGATTTGTGTTGTGTGTAATGTATGGCGAGGACCGATTCGGCTGGAGCTTTAAGGAGCACTGTGTGTGTTGTGTGCTTGATGTTATGTGTTGTGTGTAGTGTGTGGCGAGGGCTGCTTCAGCCGGAGTTGTAACGACCGCTGTGTGTGTAGTGTGTTTAATGTGTGTGTGTTGTGTTGTGTTGTGTGTAGTGTGTGGCGAGGGCCGCTTCGGCCAGAGCTGTAAGGAGCGCTGTGTGGATGGAGTCTGTCGTTCTCTGCTCTTCTGTCTCAGAGAGCCGTATGGCTGCACCTGTGCGTCTGGATGGAGGGGCTTCAACTGCAGCGAGGGTGAGAGGAAATCCAGTCAACTTAATTCCTCATTTTACTGTGTCTAAATGCTAGTAATAATGGTAGTACTGTGAACTAGTTTCGCTGAAGGTGTTCTGAAGTGTGTGCAATGGAAATAAACACTTTAAAAATATTTTGTTCAAATTTTACTTGTTACTCTTTTCATTTGGATTTTGTGATTCCAGCCTGTCCGGATGGTTATTACGGCGCCAACTGTAAACAGAAGTGTGAGTGTGAACTGGGCAAATGCAATCGCTTCAGAGGATGTGTGTGTGAAGGCAGGCACGGAGCTCGCTGCGAGAAACCAGGTGAAAATCATTGATTTCAAAGAAACTGTCCTGTGTTTCTGGGAGATCTCTGGGCTCAATCCTTGTCTGCTTGTGATTTCTTTGAAAGACAAGAGACCTGTTATCGTGAGCAGCCTGAGAAACATCGAGCTCAACTCGGGCGCCACAAACGTGGTCAACTGCTCTGCGTCAGGCCAACCCGCTCCTTTACACGGTGAAATAACCCTGGTCAAGCCAGACAAAACTACTGTCTATGTAAGTCTAGTCTCAATAACATCACCACTGCACCGGTTCTGCACGAGTCGCCATGAGGTTTGATCCGCTGCGTTATTTATGAAATGCCTCTTCTTTAATTTTTCTCAGGCAGTGGACACACAGACGGAAAATGATCAAACGACATCCGCATTCAGGGTGGAGAATATCACTGAGTCGGCCGCTGGACGCTGGTCGTGTCAAGTGAAAACCAAACACTATCAGGAGGAGAAAGAATTCATTGTGAATGTCAAAGGTGAGATTCTTCAAAGTTCCCGAAGGTCCGTCTCTATTTTCCTCCCAGCAAAAGTCCCAAACAATCACAACATACAGTGTTTCAGGAGCCAAAATCCTATATGGTTATGAAATTGGCAATGTCCATTGTGGGAATTTTGACTGTAAATATTTAACATGGCAGTTGTAAAAACCTTGTAAAAGTATGAAGAAAAAATTAGCAAACAAAATAGCCTCTCCAAGATTTCTTCCCTATAGGATCACAAAAAATACTTAACTGAGAAAGGGCTTTAGATTATGATCCTGAGTGTGTCCGTTCATGTTGGTTACCATTGCTCTGCTCATATCCTGGATGATTAGACAAACAGAAATCTGTGTTTCTCTAAAGGCATCTCTAACTGCTCTTACAATCAAAAACCCGCTGCAGGCTAATCTGTTCCTGCATCGGTTCCACTGCACACGCATACGAACACGCCATGAACACAGTCAACAAACCGCAGCTAACTGCCTAATGTGCCATACAACATTATCACGGCATTCAGACCGTGTCTTGTTTTTAACTAATTGAGACTAAAATAATCAATTATAAAATTGTAAATTTTTTTACAAAAGTTTTTGTAAATTCACCTTATCGTGGAAGATGTGCCACTTAAATGTGGCTTCTATGTTGACTTGACAATGTTAAGATGGCTTCACTGTCAGTGCCTTATATTTATAAATACATTAATTTCTTGGGAAATTCATTGCAGCCCGTATCTTAGTGATCTGAAATCTAGAAAGTTTGAATAGTGTAAAGCAATATTGACAGAGGATAAGTGTTTCAATTAGTTTTGCTGTAGTTCATGCATTAATAACAGGTTGCACTGAATTCATTAGTCGATCAGTACTCAGCTGTTTCTGGTTTCAGTTCCTCCGCAGCCCCAGAATCCTCCGCTCCTGAGCGACAGCGGCCCGCATCACCTGCTGCTGCTGCTCAATAAAGAGCCATACGCCGGAGACGGGCCTGTAACCTCAGTCAAGGTCACCTACAAACAGGCCAGCTCATCTACATGGAAAAGCGTTGAGGGTAACGGTGCTTGTGTGTTTTTGTGGTGTGCTGCTGCATACGACAGCTGGAACATTTCACATCCGAGGTTACAGGTCACCATGTTGCTCTTGGCAAACTGTCCAGTGTAATAAATATTTCCATTGTGCAACAGATTACAAAAAGGTGATGAGCTGAACATATTTCTGATCGCTGTCATACACAGAAGATATTATGACTAGTCAGAAGAATGCGGGTGAAGTCATTGCTCCGGAAGGGGCTTTCATTTCACAGCGGAGGAAAAGCACACTACTGCTTCCAGAATCACTGACCTCATCTGATGCTTGTGTTGTTTCTAGGGGTGTAACGATGCACCGCGAGCCAGTTGAAAATCGATACAAATATGTGACAGTTCAAATCGTTTGAGATGTTAAATGAATCGCAATACAACTGGGGGTAGGAGTTTATATGAATGTATCTCTGAGGGGAAGTGACTTAGAAAAGTCTTTAAAAAAGTTTAGATTTTCTTTCCATTTTGCCTCTGTATAATGTATTTGAAGTGTTCATAAGCACAGGGCTGCTTTGTTTACAGCAGTAACCAAGGAAAAGCTGTATCGCTGCTGTTCCATAAGCGCCACCTGCTGGCAGAGAGTGAATCTGCGTCTCATTCAGCTCGTCTGCTGTTGCTGTTTCATTTAGATATGTTTTATGTAGTATAGTTTCACAACACTCAAGTCAGACCATTCTGTTGCTTCAAATTTCAGAATTATACAATCTAATTTAGATTAAAAACTGCTCATGCTGCATGTATGCAGCATCTTTGTTTGGATCATGATTCAAATACAGTGATTGAATGTAATTTTAAATGAAAAAAGAGCACAGGCAAAGCCTTAGTTTGTTTATATGAACAGATTTCCTTTATTTGCGTTATTTGTTTGATTTGGGGTTAGTTTAAAAATTTCAATTAAGTTTTGTTATTTGACATATTTCAATTATACCAAGAAATGTTCAGCATTTTAAACAATAAGACCTTTTCATTTATAATTGAAAACAAAATCGTGAGAAAATCGTATCGTGAAATCAGTATTGTGAGTTGTATCGCATCGTGAATTGAGTGAATCGTTACATCCCTAGTTGTTTCACTTAATGTAGGGGGATTTTCTTTATTAGCTAAATATGTTTGTTGGTGCAAACAGACGGATAGTACAACTAATGAAGAACGCTGTTGTTTAGTTCTGGGCGCATGCGTAAGAAAACAGTCTAAACGCAGCTTTCTTGAACATGTTTGTGGATGTTTTTGGCTCATTGTTCTTGTTGAGTGGACTGATACTCAATATGTGGAAAATCGTTACAAAAATGTGGAACTGCTTTTGTATGTTTGAGTAGATAGCAGACACATTTCTCCATGTGTTCAACAGCGAGCGGCGCTCTGGTGAGGTTGGACAACCTTTCTCCCATGACCCAATACACCACACGGGTGCAGCTGAGTCGCCAAGGACCGGGAGGAACCGGCCAGCCTGGACCCGAAGCCACTTTCTCCACACAGATGCTCGGTAAGAGCTCAAACACAGCCTCACGTTCATCACACAGCAGGATGATAAGACGCCTGTGTTTGTCTCAGAGCTCCCCGTGGGTGTGAAGCTGAGCCCCGTCAATCAGACCGCGCTGCTCCTGTCGTGGGACGTCGCTCCTGTTGAGGAGGACTGGAGCTACGAGGTTACGTGCCAGCAGGTCGGAGCTTCGGGAACCGAGAGGAGATTCCAGCTTGCGTCCAACCCCTCCGCCCTCTGTCTGAACGAGCTGAAACCCAGACACAAATACCAGTGCAAGGTGAGGACGAGCAGCAGCGCCGCGGGTCAGACCTGCCCCACCGTCAGCTCCTGGACGCTGAGTGACCGTAAGGATGCCTTTGTGCCTCTCACTTTTTTAAGCAGTCATCAGTAGCACAGGTATATTTGTAGCAATAGCCAACCATACATTGTATGGGTCAAAATTATCCATTTGTCTTTTATGCCAAAAATCATTAGGATATTAAATAAAGATCATGTTCCATGAATATATTTTGTAAATTTCCTACCATAAATATATCATAACTTAATTTTTGATTAGTAATATGCATTGCTAAGAACTTCATTTGAACAACTTTAAAGGTGATTTTCTCAATATTATTATTTTTTTTGCACCCTCAGATTCCAGATTTTCAAATAGTTGTATCTCAGCCAAATGTTGTCCTATCATAACAAACCATACATCAGTGGAAAGATTATTTATTCGGCTTTCAGATTATGTACAAATCTCCGTTTCAAAACATTTACCCGGTTTTGTGGTCCAGTATCACATATGTATTGATTCCTATTGTTACTGTTGTGTCATCACAGCTACACACAGCACTGATAGATAGTCTCTTCTGAAAGCACTGTTGATGTCTATAATCCACCAAAGTCACAGCGCTGTTCAAAACACAGTTTCATAGCAAATTCACAGAAAATGATGATGATAATGCCAAAAATATTCAAGCAGTTTTCCTGCATATTATAAAGTGCTTTATGTGAGTGTACTGTATGTATGCGGATGAGGTGGATATACTAGTGGTGTTATTGATTGGTTATGCGGTGATCCATCAGAGCTTCCTCCTCCTCCTGCCAACATCTCCACCTGTAACATCAGCGACTCCTCAGCCATCATCACCTGGTCGGTGGCCGAGGGTCACTCCATCTCCAGAGCCATGATCCGCTACCAGCAGACGGAGCAGACGGACTACAGTCAGCAGGTGGAGCTCGGCGTGCAGACAGACCAGACCAACATGCGCTTCCAGCTCCGGGGTCTGAGGGCCGACACCACCTACCAGCTGGAGCTCTGGAGCGTCAACAACATGGGAGAGAGTGCTGAGAGACCGCAGATCACCCTCAAGACGCTGACGCCGCAGGAGAGCTCACGTGAGTCTCTGTGCTGCCTCTGTTCCACTGAAGAAATCAGTCAGGGAGAGTAATGAATGACAAAAGCAGCGTGAACACTAGTGCAGCTTCACAAGCGCATGCAAACAAGCGCATGTCAGCATCTGAACCCTGTGAGACACACTGAGAGAGTAGCACTGCCCTCTAAAGGATTATTTACTGTTTATATTTGATGGCAGTTAGCCTCAAAATTGTGGTAATTTCTCTTCTACGTTTGTCAAGAACCAGTGAAACACTGCAAAAAACACTCACAGTATGTGGCCAGTCATGGCCTAATGGATAGAGAGTTGAACTTGTAACCCGAAGGTCGTGGGTTCGAGTCTCAGGTCCGGCAGGGATTGTAGGTGGGGGAGTGAATAACCAACACTCTCTCCAGCCTCAATACCACGACTGAGGTGAGACCCTTGAGCAAGGCACCAAACCCCCAACTGCTCCCTGGGCACCACAGCATTGGCTGCCCACTGCTCTGGGTGTGTGTTCACTACTGTGTACACTTGGATGGGTTAAATTCCGAGTATGGTTACCATACTTGGCCACACGCCACTTCCCCTTTCCCTATCTGTCATAACCAGGTAAACACTTTATCACCATGTGATACAGGCACAGGTAATAAGTTCAAACAGTTCTACAAATTGTTTACAAATCAGCATTAATAGTCATTATTTTACTAATAATGACAATAAATACAGGTATGGACAATATGTAGAGAGATATATCTTGATCAAAATGAGTAATAACTCAGGAAGACAGACAACCCTTTATTAAATACAATTCATTATTAATATTAACAAACATTTAATCAGTGATGTTATTTAACACTTGACAGGTAAAGTTCATTTTCACAAATATTTGTATTTGTTCAGCATTATAAAATGCTACTGAAGACAGTGATTGTAAATTGCTCCTCTTTCAGAGCTGCACGGGTTCCAGGCTCACGGTAACATGCTGTTCTACGCGATCCTGGGCTCCGCCGGCATGACGTGCATCACTATCCTGCTGGCCTTCTGCATCGTCCTGCAGCTCAAGCGAGTCACTTTCCAGAGACGCATGATGCAGGCCTTCCACAACATAGCGGTGAGACGCCGACCCAAACTCAGCATTCTCACTGACCGTATGCATTCCTTTACAGATCTATCACAGTAAAAATCAGCTGAATTCAGTCACAGCTTTATCTCTATAGCAGGGTTAAGGCCCATTCACACCAAGAACGATAACTATAAAGATGACTATATTAGCGTCCACACCAGCGGATGATATCCCCTGTTTTTTTCCAAGCGCATCTGCTGCTTTAAATTCTGGAGATTGTTACAGCAGGATTGATTTTGATTGGGTGTCAATGTTTTTATCATTCATCAGCTGGAAAAAAAATAATTATGGAAGTGATTCCAACAACATCGTTTCTCTGTGCCTTTATCGTTATAACTGTGGTGTGGATTCTGCTATTCTTTAATATTGAGAACGATTTTTAGAACTGTACCTTTATCGTTATCTTTATAGTTATCGTCCTTGGTGTGAACAGGCCTTGAAGATTCTCACACTAACACTTCTCCATAGAGCAGTGTTTAGCTACACTTCATGGTTTGGATCCTGAAGTCCTTCATTAGCTGCTTCAGGTGTATTGGAGCTGAATGCTCATCTGTAAACATTGATCTCTCCTGTGCTCACAGAGAGAGGAGCCTGTGGTCCAGTTTAGCTCTGTGCCGCTGAACGTGCCCAAAAAAGTTCCCAGTTCCAGCCAATCTGTGGTCTATCCCACCCTGGAGTGGAGCGACATTAAGTTCCAGGATGTGATCGGAGAGGGAAACTTTGGGCAGGTGCTGAAAGCTCGCATTAAGAAAGACGGCCTGAGGATGGACGCGGCCATCAAGAGAATGAAAGGTGAGAAGAATTCAATGAACACAGTCAGAATGTGTGTTAGCATTCTAGCTCAATTTCTCTCACAATGGCTCGTTCTCTGTCTGAACCATAGAATACGCCTCTAAGGATGACCACAGAGACTTTGCCGGAGAACTCGAGGTCTTGTGTAAACTGGGTCATCATCCGAACATCATTAACCTTCTGGGAGCATGTGAACACAGAGGTGTGCGCTTCAAATCCTACAGACGTTTGCTGATCTTCTCCGATGCGACACGACTCATTCACACTGTCTGCTTCTACTTCAGGATACCTGTATTTGGCCATTGAATATGCTCCTCACGGAAACCTGCTGGACTTTCTGCGTAAGAGCCGTGTTTTAGAGACGGATCCTGCCTTTGCCATCGCTAACAGCACTGCGTCCACACTCTCTTCGCAGCAGTTACTGCACTTTGCTGCGGATGTGGCGCGAGGCATGGACTACCTGAGCCAGAAACAGGTGAGTGTGGAAAACACTGAAAACACCGGCGTAATAATTCTGCTCCAATTCATATATGAAAAATATTTATTGGATTCAGTAATGGAAATATATATAAATAATATCTATACTCAGTTACATTTAAATATAGAGCGGGAATTGAAGATCAGATTTATATCCATTTTGCGACGACACATTTAGGTGGCCAAGTGTAAATGGAAACGTTTTAACAAATTGGATAGATATCCGGTCAGAGAAAACGCATGAAATGACTAGGTGTAAACAGGCCCTATAATCATAAATCCACAGAGAAACAAGGAATCAAGGAGTAGGACAAGCACAGCAAAGCATATCCGACATTACATAAATAATAACCAACAAAGGACTGAACAGAAATGGGGAGAACTTATGCAAAAGCAAGAGATGGACAAATGACCTAATTAACAGGAAACAGGTGGACAGAATGAATTAATCAGGGCAACTCAGGAAAACTAGGTCACAGAAACAGGAAACACAATGAAAACTGACTAGACATGTTACAACACCAATAAGCCATTACATTATGACTGCGCCTGGCAGCTGAATGCTGCATTTCAGATCAGTATATACAGTGCCTTGTGAAAGTATTGATACCACTTAATTTTTTCAAGTTTTTTTATGTTGCAGCTTTATACAGCTTTAAATTACTTTTTTCCACATAAATCTACACTACATACACCATAATGACAAAGCACAAAACAGGTTTGTAACAACTTTGCAAATTTATCAGAAATAAAAACTGAAATTATTCCACTGCATAAGTATTCATTTTTGGGACACCTGAAATTTAGCTCATGAGCATTCATATCACTTGCAGATGTTACTACACATCGAGTGGAATTAACCTGTGGCAAATTAATTTGAATGATTATGATTTGAAATGGCACACACCTCTCAATAAAAGGTCTAACAGGTGAAAATGCATATCAGAGCAAAAAACAAGCCCTGTGGTCAAAAGAACTGCCTTATAGAGCTCAGATATAGGATTGCCTCTGTCAAGGCACAGATCTGGGGAAGAGTTCAGAAAAAAATTCTGCTGCATTGAAGATTCACAGATGGGTCTTTAATCTCGATTTAAACTGTGTGTCTGAGTGTGTCTGCCTCTTGAACAATGCTAGTTAGATTGTTCCAGAGATTGGGCTCTAAATAGGAAAAGGATCTGCCGCCCGCAGAGGTTGCTCAAGAGGTTGCTCAAGTAAGAGCTAAATAATTCAGGGCTTTATAAGTTATTAGCAAGATTTTAAAAAGTATATTATGTTTAATAGGGAGCCAGTGCAGTGTTGACAGAACCAGGCTTATATGGTCATACTTCCAGGTTCTAGTGAGAACTCTAGCTGCTGCATTTTGGACCATCTGGAGCTTAATTAAGCGCGAAGAGTAAACACCCAATAAAGCATTACAATAATCTAACCTTGAGATCATGATGCATGAATTAACATTACGTCATTTGACATTGAGAGCATAGGTTGTAATTTAGATATTTTTTTTTAGATGGAATAATCCAGTTTTACAAATGCTGGAACGTAGCTTTTTTTTGTTTTGTTTTTTTCTTTTCAGAATTTAGTAGTAAGAAATTACTAGTCATGCAGTTTTTATATCAACTATGCATTCCTTTAGTTCAAGATTCAAGATTTTTATTCGTCACATACACAATTATACAGAGTATAACCAGCAGTGAAAATTGTTTTGCAAATTGGTGCACGAAGAAACATAGAGCTGAGTATCATCAGCATAACATGGAAACCTAACACCATGTTTTCTGATGATATCTCCCAAGGGTAACATGTGAAATGTGAAAAGGCAAAGGTTCTAGTACTGAGCCTTGAGGTACTCCATACTGCACTTGTGATTGGTATGATACCTCTTCATTCACTGCCATGAATTGATGGCGGTCAGATAAGTACGATTTGAACCATGCCAGTGCACTTCCACTAATACCAACATCATTTTCTTGTCTATTCAAAAGAATATTGTGGTCGATAGTGTCAAATGCAGCACTAAAATCCAGTAGCACTAATTGAGAGAAACAACCACGTTCATTTGTAACTCTGATGAGAGCTGTCTGAGTATTATGATACGGTCTAAATCCTGACCGGAAATCCTCACAGATACCATTTTTCTCTAAGAAGGAACATGTTTGTGAAGATGCTACCTTTTCTAGTATCTTTGACAGAAAAGGGAGATTCGAGATCGGTCTACAATTAACCAATTCTTTAGGGTCAAGTTGTGTTTTTTTAATGAGAGGCTTAATAACAGCCTGTTTGAAGGTTTTTGGGACATATCTTAATGACAATGATGAATTAATAATAGTCAGAAGAGGATCTATGACTTCTGGAAGCACCTCTTTTAGTAGTTTAGATGGTATAGGGTCTAACATACATGTTGTTGGTTTAGATTATTTAACGAGTTTATACAATTCTTCCTCTTCTATAGCGCAGAATGAGTGAAATTGTTCCTTAGGGGATATATAGCCTACTAATGCGATACTGTAGTTGATGGTTGCATGGTTACAATTTTATCTCTAATAGTATCGATCTTGGAAATAAAGAAGTTCATTACTGCTGTGCTGTTGGGAAATGTCTGCACCTGTTAATGCTTTATTTTTCGTTGATTTTATATGAAGCACCATTACTTCAAACGAATTATACTTGACACCTGACCTCTGAAGATATTGCCATAAACTGTAGTAACACCTCCCCCTTTACCTTTTGGATGTGGCTCATGTTTATAACAGTAATCTTGGGGGGGTAGACTCTTTAATTTAATTTAAATTAATGTAATAATCTGGTTTTAGCCAGGTTTCTATCAAACAGAGCACATCAAGGTTATGATCAGTGATCATATGATTTACAAAAAGCACTTTCATAGAAAGGGATCTTATATTCATGGGGCAGTCGTGGCCTAATGGATAGAGAGTTGGACTTGTAACCTGAAGGTTGTAGGTTCGAGTCTCCGTTCCGGCAGGGATTGTAGGTGGGGGAGTGAATAACCAACACTCTCTCCAGCCTCAATACCACAACTGAGGTGAGACCCTTGAGCAAGGCACCGAACCCCCAACTGCTCCCCGGGTGCCGCAGCATTGGCTGCCCACTGCTCCGGGTGTATGTTCACTACTGTGTGTACACTTGGATGGGTTAAATGCAGAGCACAAATTCTGAGTATGGGTCACCATACTTGGCCACACACCACTTCCCTTTCCCTTTCCTTTCATTAAGCCAAGCTTTATCATTTGTTTATCTGTATTATATCTGTTTTTATTTGTTGAACGTCAATTAAATTGTTATCCTTAAATTGTTTTGGACGTTTTTTTGTACAGACAGAGTCTCTATAGTGTGATATCTGGGTGAAAGAGTCTCTATATGCTGAGAATTAATTACGTGAGGCGGCTAGCAGACGGTCGGTTTAGCCAGTCTGTCTGCTTCCTGACCTGGGCCCCAGTTAGTCAAGTACGAACTCTAAGACTATGTGCCATATTTCTAGAGAGAAGAGCGGCACCACCCCAGGAGGGATGAAGACCATCTCTTTTCAACAGGTCAGGTCTGCCCCAAAACTCGTCCAATTGTCTATGAAACCTATGTTATTCTGCGGGCACCACTTAGACATCCAGCCATTGAGTGACGACTGTCTGCTATGAATCTCGTCACCCCGGTAAGCAGTAAGTGGACCAGAGCATATTACAGTGTCTGACATCATATTTGCAAGTTCACACACCTCTTTAACATGATGTTTAGTGATCTCCGGCTGGCGAAGTCGAATATCGTCGACTTGAATGACAATCTTACTGAATTTACATTTAGCATTTTTAAATTTGCCAATATGTCAGGCGCTAAAGCTCCCGGTAAACAATGGACTATGGTGGCTAGTGTCTCTATTTTCACGTTTCGTACAATAGAATTGCCAATAATTAGAGCACTTTCATCAGGTTTCTCAGTGGGTGTGTCACTGAGTGGGGAGAACCTGTCTGATGTTCTGATCGGAACAGAAGAGTGGTGTTTTGACCCGCGACTAGGCCGCCTCACAGTCACCCAGCTGCCCTGCTGCACGGGCTCTACCAGAACCGGACAATGTACAGGACTCGCTGAGCTAGTCGCATCCAAAGCCGTATCTACAGCCCTCACATTCTTACTATCCTCCGCTAAAGTTTGGATGCGTGTCTCTAGTTCTGAAATCTTCTGTCAGCCTAACTATTTTCCTGCATTTATCACATGTGAATCCCTCGTCGCTGACAGAGAAAGCTACACTATGTATGTGGCAAGCAGTGCAAGTGACAGTAACAGGAGAAGCCATTACTCACCGTGATTGTAGAATGATTCCAACTTGCCACAGCTGTTTGGTGAGCTTGTGTAAAACAGAGCGAGAGAGAAAAGCAAACAGTAGTAAACATGAATGGAAACGCGAATGACAAGCTAACAGGCTAACGGAATGCTAACGCACTGTGCTAGTGATTTAGATTAAAAGCGAATGATGTGAAGTTAGTTTGACAGATAATATCAGAAAGTGATAATTAAGTTATATTTAGCAGTAATATTTAGCAGTTAAACAACAGCGAGTGATAGTAAGATAGAGATTCCAACAGAAAAACAAAGTTACATGGAGCTACAAACGTAAACCACTCAGCAGCACGGCAGACAGTAAATTAAAACAGTCGAGGGGGGCGGGATTGGGAAAGGTCCACGAGCTGGGATGCCCGAAGTGCAACAGGACGAGGCTATCAACACAGACCCTTCCTTGCTTTCTGTAGATGTCTTTCCCTGTATTATTATTATTATTACTAATAATACTTTTTTATTATTTATTTTATTATTCTTATCATTTTATAAACCAATGAGCCATTACATTATGACCACCTATCTGATAACCTGTAGGACCTTCTTTAGCCCACAAAACAGCAGCAAGGCATTAATTTGATGAGGTGGTTCACACATGTTCTGGTGTATCTGCTACCATAATATCAACAGCAGGTCCTCCAGTTCCTGTACATTGTGGGGTGGTGGTGACCAGGGGCGTACTTGGTGATTTGGGGCCCCAACACAATTATGTGCTCTTTTACGCCTAACCCCTATTTTGCTCGCTCGCACTCATAGTTTATTTATCCCTTCACAGCCAGTAATTAGTCAACCTGATGCTTTTCTAAAGCCAAATTAGGCTACCTTTTTTTCGGATCACAAAAGAAGATTTAAAAAAAAAAAATACTTGCACTTGTCTATTTAATAAATATTTTTACAAACATGAAATTATCCCATGCAACTCATTCCATAGTCCAAGTATTCTGAAGGCATACAGAAGGGTTTGCAGAGAAACAAAACGAAAATGTAATCTATTATTAACCAAAAATCTCAAGTCATCACATTCGTGCATTTATGAGTGCGCGGCAGTCCGTGCCGGGCGCGCCAAGGAAAAGCACACAAGAGAGTCATTTTGAAACATCAAGACAAATAAAATTATGACTTTAAATACAATACTTTCTTTACTGAGGTGAATATCTCTGTTCTGAGACAGTCAGACATTAATATACAGCCTAGAATGCGTGCAAAGAGCGCTCCCTCATATAATCACTAAAAGCTGTCACTCACTTCAGTTCATTGTGATCTCTCTCTACATGGCACAATGAATCTCTTATTTACATCATATCTACACTTTGTTATAATGAGAGGATTCTCAAGCTTGTAGAACTCAGCAAACTCGGCATTTTGAGCGGTGAGTGGATTCTAACTTAAACACTTCTGGTCATTGCGTTCAAGAAATTAACAGATATGTCTGTGATTGGCTACATTGTTCAACGCTGCAAATATGTTTCTGCAACATCAGATGGGGGCCCCTGATTCCCTGGGGCCCTAAGCAGCCGCTTACCTCGCTTATTGGTTAAGTCCGCCCCTTGGTGGTGACTATTGGCGGAGGTTTTTGCCGTGTTCGCACCGCAGGAACTAGGAACATATTCAGTTCTAGGAACTCCATTTGGGGCAACTAAATTAGCTCCTACTTCAGAGTAGGGTCTAAAACAGCTCTATAGGAACTACCAGTGACGTAAGTGTACACTGCTTGGCCAAACACATACGAAACACCGCTACCTGGCTTTTTTAAAAAGGCATGTAAAAATATTTACTCCACGAACATGGAAAACAGCGATAACGCAATTTATCTGTTGTCTGCAGCACTGTGTTCTTTTCTCAGCCTCGATGATAACACTAAAAGTTAGAAGTCATAGAAGATAAAATTCTATGTAAATTGTGTCTTTATGTTCCATCTCCGTTATCACAAACCTTTGACACAACAAAAACCTATCACGGCATCCTCCATTCACTGGTTGTTGATGTTTGTAAATGCCACGAATAAAGATGTCGCTGTCGGCTGCTTCAGAGTTCCTGCTGTCGGTGCGAAAGCAACCAGGAAAATTCCCCAAGGGAGAAATCGGTTCTCTAGGAAACACCCTGCTGGCTAGTTCCTAGAACTATGTTGTGCGAAAGCACTTACTGTATAATCTCCATTGGTAATTGGCGTATACACGTTTAGCCGTTGATGACACCAGGGCCCTCATTTATAAAATGCTACACAGAAACCATCCTAAAATTGATTTTACGATCATCTCTCAAATATGCTTATATGTGATTCATAAAATGAACTTACAAACAGAAAATGCATGTACGTGTCTTTTTCAGATGTGAAATCTATGAATTGCAAATTATCTTGAACTTGTGCGCAAATGAATAGTTTCACCTCTCTGCCTTGTAAATTACTAATTAATGTCATTTAACATGTAAAAGATCACCAGTCATTGTCCAAATGCTTTAACAGTTACATTTAAAATTTTCAAAAACCTGCAGTACTCGAACAAGAAAAAGTGTGTACGACAGCTTTTACAAATATGAGCGCTGGCATGGATTTAAGCGTTCGCACACTCTAAGATCAAATCTGAGCATATGCACACTTTATAAATGAGGCCCCAGGAAACTTGATTCATCAGGCCAGGTCACTTTCTTCCAATCATCCACTGTCCAATCTCGATGATCTTGGACCCATTTCAAATAATGTTGGTGACATTGTTGTTGATGGCGTGCAGTTAGCATGGGGATCCGGCGAGGTGGTCTGCTATCTTCTCACAGAACGGAATCATTTATGCTGTAGTCAATATGTGATGTTATTTCAGTCATAGTATATAGAGGCGGTGTGGTGATAACCGGATTGTTGCTGGTTCCAGCTTCACATCACTGCACAATTAATTAACTCCAAATTAATGCTGTAAAAACTTTTCTGAATAACACTCACAGAAGCAATAACAATCTGCTTCTCCGTGAATAATGTTCTTTTGCAGTTTATCCACCGAGATCTAGCAGCCAGAAACATCCTGGTGGGAGAAAACTTTGTGGCAAAGATCGCTGATTTTGGCCTGTCCCGAGGTCAGGAGGTTTACGTGAAGAAGACCATGGTAAAGATCTGAAAGCCACTGATCTTGTCATGCATTAATGAATGTGTGATTTTAACATGCGTGTTCCTCCGCAGGGGCGTCTGCCAGTGAGATGGATGGCCATCGAATCTCTCAACTACAGCGTTTACACCACCAACAGTGACGTGTAAGAGTCTGTGTGTGTGTCTGTGAGTGAGTGAGTCTCTGTGTGTGTGTGTGTGTGAGTGTGTGAGAGTGAGTCTCTGTGTGTGTGAGTGAGTCTCTCTGTGTGTGTGTGTGAGAGTGAGTCTCTCTGTGTGTGTGTGTGAGTGAGTGAGTGAGTCTCTCTGTGTGTGTGTGTGTGAGAGTGAGTCTGTGTGTGTGTGTGTGTGTGTGTGAGTGAGTCTCTGTGTGTGTGAGTGAGTGAGTGTGTGTGAGTGAGTCTGTGTATATGTGTGTGAGTGTGTGTGTGTGTGAGCTCTGTGTGTGTGTGAGTGTTTGTGTGTTTGTTTGTGTATGTGTGTGTGTGTGTGTGTGTGTGTGTGTGTGAGTGAGTCTCTGTGTGTTGTGTGCTGAGTAACGGCTCTCTCTCTGCAGGTGGTCGTATGGCGTCTTGCTCTGGGAGGTGGTCAGCTTAGGTCTGTCACAGGATCAATGCAGTCAGAGTTGAAGGTCTGAGCATATCTGTTTTCTTACTGACGTGATGTGGTTTGGTGGCTTGTGTTGGTCAGGTGGAACACCGTATTGTGGTCTGACGTGCGCAGAGCTGTATGAGAAACTCCCGCAGGGCTATCGGCTGGAGAAGCCGCTCAACTGTGACGACGAGGTGTAAGTCTCAAACGCTTGTGTCCATCAGCAGAGGAAAGAGTGGAGATGAGTCTGCTTCTCTGTCTCTGCAGGTATGAGCTGATGAAACAGTGCTGGAAGGAGAAGCCTTACGAGAGACCTTCATTCGCTCAGATCTTGATGTCGCTCAATCTTATGCTGGAAGAGAGGAAGGTATGAGATCCAGAGATGGAGCATTATTTGTCTTCAAAGTGCTCTGACAGTTTAAACTGCATCTTATTTTGCTGTAAACGCTCTCCTCTGGTTCTCTCCAGACGTACGTCAACACCACACTCTATGAGAAGTTCACATACGCCGGCATCGACTGTTCTGCAGAGGAAGCCGGCTGATGCTTCACTGTTAACAAGTCTCAGAGCGCTTAACGAACGGTTAATTAGATCCTCTGAGCAGGATTCAGTTTTACACACATTGTGTTTCATTAAATGACTACCAGATCATATTCCGGTTCTGTTGTGAAATGTTCATTGGTGTGTGAGATGATGAATGCAGATATGCAACGTTTGTAGATTTAATTGTTTTTAATAAAAAGCCTGTTGTTTGATACTGCGAGCCAGCTTGTTTTTAAATGTCATACTGTTTTGTGCAAAATAGAATCCTGCAGCTTTGAGCCCACAAAACCTCTGGAAAAGACTCTGGTTTTGTGACCAAATAAAACTATTTATAACGGTTTCTTAGCACACGTGAAACAAACTTGACCCCTGCAGTACCAAAAAAATAGGAGTTCAGTGTGGGATCATGTGTTCCGGTTACAGGAATTGGTTGGACATCTTTCAAAAGTGTGTAAAAATGTTTGCTGCGACGCTTGAGGGAATGTTTGGACCATGGAACAGTTTTCTTTAAATGGTCATCTTAAGACTTTGACAGAAACACTGTGGTAATTTTAGCTAAACTTTTTAATTTGACCTCTGATTTCATCCACATTCCATCTCATTGTAACATTATGATCACCAAAGTCACTAAGAATATGAATGCTGACTAAACCCATGCTGAAATCAGTTTCACATTTATTTGTATAGCACTCTTCACAACACAGATCGTTTCAAAGCATCTTTACAGAAACATTTTTTTATTGATAGTGTCCCTCATGAAACTTGCATTAAATCATGAAACTTCCCTTATTCTTCAGCTCCAGGCGCCTGTCACTCAGGATCGCTTCACACTGACATCTACGATCCATAACTCTGCAAGATTTAATCATTAAAAAACACTACGGTTATTTTTGCATTAGTTTTGGTAAAGGATCTAAAAAAAAAAAAAGGACATTTGTCCATTTCACTACCCTAAAGATTATTAAAAACTGAATTTATTAAAGTCACAATATTTTCTGGACACAGCTAATTCATATTTTTGCACAATTAATTTTTCCCTTAAACTTTTTTCCAACATAGATGTTTTGTGATATAATAATGCTTAAGGATTATGAGCACTTTTCACTATGGCAGAGAATTGTCACTTGCATCGTGAACATTTAATTGTAAAAGACACAAAATATATTGTTTTACATGTCACTCATTTGACCTGAAAACATGTTCTCTTCATGGACTGTCAGTCTGCAGCTCTAACTGAATAATTCACTCCACACGAAGACTGGCTCTTGGTGTCCAGACGAGCACAGACGTTCCTCACGGCTCTGCCTCAGCCGTCTCCCTCTGTGCCATGATCACACACACCTCGTAGACGCGGAAGGCAGCGAAGGCGGTGGCCAGCAGGCAGGCGGCGCCCAGAATGTACCACCAGTTGAAGAGGCCGAAGGAAACTCCTTTGACGATGCAGTAGAGGCCGAAACACACCAGTGCCACGGCGGAGAAGAGCTGCACACACAGCGGCGGCCCGGACGCTTTCTCACTCATGATGAAGCCTGTGGCCCTCAGAATCTAGCACACAGACCTGAGAGAGACATCTGACATCTAACAGCAGCAAAAGCTAAACCAGTCCGTGTCATGATGAAGAATGAGGAGCACAAATGTTTTCCATCTGGAGCTCCGGCGCAGAACTGAGAAGCTGAGACACGATCGCTGTCTCTTATATCAGCCTCAGCTCACAAATCTGAGATTAAAGAGAGAAGAAACACCAGATCTGTGGTCTAATCTGGCGCGGAATTAAGATTGCAACGTTTAAGAACCTCCAGATTTAAAGGTTTCATGTAATCAAGGTAAGTGCAAGTGATAAAGAGCTTACAGGCTGCAAGTGTGGCTTCTTCAGGTCGACTAGAGATACTCTAACCAGATTTCAATGCAAGGACATGTAGACGTATTACAACCAGCAGCGGATGAAGTTAATCACATTTCTGAAAAAAACCTTTGTAATCAAATATTTCAGCTATATGTTCTCATAAATGTTGGGAGCGATACAATTAAATACAATCAAAATATCTTTATTGCGTTATTTAGGAAATTTACAAGGGCAGGATGCTCAAGTTTCAAACAAAAAAGATGGGCGAGAGCTTGAAAATGGAAATCACACAACTCCAATTAAACAATTTAATTTTAGTGGTTTAGTAACGGGATGCAAACTAGAGATCTGAACAGAATCAGTGCAGATTTCAACTCTCCGCCACTTAAGATGAGCAGAATTCACAGAATTATCAGATTTATAAGACAGCGAGACGTTTCTTCAAACGATCCAGTGGCTAAAAGTAATTTCAGTGCAACACAAAGAGAAATAAAACGACATGGAGATGAATGAAAGCAGCTCTTCCAAACCTCACACAGCTGAATGCTAAAATGAAGGTGTCCACTTCTTAGTGTCTGGACGAAACACAACTAGTGATCAGGTGACCTCTGATTGTTGGGTTAGTGCCTCACCGCTAGATGGCGCTAATCATTGTCAGCCTCAGCCCTAGAGTTCAGTGATGATGTCACAGGCTGCTGGTGATGACCTCATCTCCACGGCAACGACCAGTTCACGGATTAAAGCTCCTGAGAAAAGCCTCTCAGGTGTGTTTGGAAACGCTCACAAACACATTCTAGAGGTCATTTCTTTCTGAAATGCCCAGAGAGAGAGAATCACATTAGTGCAATATCTCACACACACACACGTTGGTTTTTGTGGTTTATGGGGACTCTCCATAGGCGTAATGGTTTTTATACTGAACAAACTGTGTGTGCTATTGCCCTACACCAACCCTACACCTAAACTTAGCCCTCACAGGAGACTTTGTGCATTTTTAGATTTTCAAAAAAACACCATTTAGTATGTTTTTTAAGCCTTTTGAATTACGGGGACATAGGCAGTGTCCTCATAAACCACCTTCATATTGTAATACCTCTGTCATACCCATGTCATTATACAAATTTGGGTCCTCATAAACCACGTAAACACGCGCGCGCGCGCACACACACACACACACACACACACACACACACACGCACACACACACACACACGCGCACACGCTCACACTGAAGGGTTAATGATTCGTTCTGTCATCACTGATTACAAATCTATAACTTTCTCTCATCTGACGAGACAAGACTTCACAGCAAGACAACTTGAGTCTGTGTCTGTTCCAGCACAAAACATCTTTGAGTTCAGAATATAAGTCAAAAAGACTGGAATAGACTGGTTTTCTTTTTTTTTTTTAGCTCCTGCTCACTTTCTGTGTGAACATCTCGCTGTGCTTCACAGAAGAAAGAAAGTCATACAGCTTCAGAACGAGGTCATCAAAACAATCAGCATCAAGAACGTGATGAGAATCAACATCATTCACGACTGCAGATTCAGTCCATTTCTAAATGAAGAGAGTTTCAGAAGGAAGTAAAGTGCTTTATTATATTTCCTCCACTCGTTCCACAGGTGAAAGTCTGGTTGTGTTCTCACCAGCGGCTCCAGCTCCTTGCGGTCTATCAGGTTGAGTTCGGTGGCGAAGTAGTAGAAGTGTTTGTAGCAGGTGTTGACGTGCGCTTCGGCTCCCATCAGGAGGATCCGGTCGAAGTGATGGATGTAGACGTGCACGAACACACGGAAGAGACGACACACAATCTTCTTACAGATCTGGATGAAGTTCTTCGGGAAGGGAATTCCTGAAAGACCAAAACACAACGAGGAAGAATGAATATAGAAAAACAAACAGAAAACAGAGGAAGTGGCAGAGCATGAAGATGTGGAGCAGAAATGTCTTATTACCAGAGGACTAGTTAAACAATTACAGGAATTAAACACAAACCTCATCTGCACCTTCACTAGTCTGCTCCACAGCAATCTCAATAACAGTAACAACAATCATGTATGGTGACACACACAGACACACACACACACACACGAACACGCGCACACACACACGCACACATGCACACACAGACACACACACACACACACACACACACACACACGAACACGCGCACACACACACGCACACATGCACACACAGACACACACACACACACACACACACACACACACGAACACGCGCACACACACACGCACATGCACACACAGAGACACACACACACACACACACACATGCACACACAGAGACACACACACACACAGTATGTCAGTCAGTATGTTTGATGATCTGACACGTATGAATGTCGTGAACACACTGAATGTATAATATCTGTAATTCTCTGTTTCCTTGCAATAAGCACTGCTAGAACAGCAAAAGTGACTGCTTAATAAGAATATCACAAGCTCTGTAAAAATAGGAAATCACTTGAACACCTAGAGGAAGTGTCCTTCTCTACAGCAGCTGACCTGAAAAAAACCAAGCAAAAATGAAAAAGCCCTTTGTGGAGGATCTGCTGAGCGCGCTTACGGTCACTCTGTTTATGATGGACCAGAGAGTCTGAATGGAGAACAGCAGGAATAAATCTTGCATTTGCATCCTTTTTTAAGCACAAACAAATCATGAAGCAGTTATTCTTATGCAAAATAATGCTTGTGTATTTGTGGAAAGACTATACATGTGGCTGTTGTGTAAGCGTACATGAGTTTGTGTGTTTGTGACACTGAATTAGTGCCTTTGTTTCCTAACAAAAGCTCATTATGTTCTGCTCACGGCCGAATGAAACGCTCCTTGTTTTCAAACTGTGCAGCAGCACTCAGATCACAGACCTGTGGCTCTTATGAGACTTCAGACTCACTCTCCTCTGGATCACAGAAGCAGAGAGAGCTGTTCAGTGCTCCGAAGAACACGGAAACCCATGATTCTCTCAGCTGGAAACAGCCTCGCTTCACTCAACAGCCACAGAGTTCACGTTTCAAGCCATATATTCATCAGTCCAGAAACACTGGACTCGGAGTGACTCGTCAGGTTAAAGCTGCTGTACGGTATGAGTACAGTAGCACAGATGGCGTGACGCATCGCTCGCTGTTATATAGTGTGTACGGCTGTGTGTAATTCAATTATCCACAGCATGATGATATCTGAAAGCCTAGTCAGCGCAGGATAAAGCCGAGCTGCTGACCGGTTTAGGCTCTCAGTCATGTGATGGGTTGGGGAGGGTGGGTTAGTTACTGTGGGTCATCAGCCTCTTAATCTGCTCATAATACGGCCTGACAAACAAAGTACTGTGAACATTTACATGCTGCAGCTCAATGCACTTTCACATGCTGAATTACAGTTTGATAGCGGCCGGCGATTCTTTGGGCCACAGATGCTGAGGAGCTTCACAGTAATAATAATTTGTCGCTAGTAATTATTGAATTATCCTTCCTTCCTGTGAAGTTTAGATTCAACACATGAAACTAATCAATATTTAGTGAGAGGATCTGAAAGCAGAGCAGGAGTTCAGCCGCTGTGGATCACGACGGGCTTGGGTTACGACGAGAGCTGATGAGTTTGCAGGGCATCTGATGGCCTTGAATTATTGACAGCATGTCAGTGATTGTGTTCTTGAGAACAAGATCTCCCGGCCTCTCGCTGTGATGAATGACCCACAGGAACGACAGCGGTGTGTTTATGATCACAGACAGGGTCACTATGTCCAAAGAATGGCAATGGAAAACTCAATGGACTGATTACATAGTTAACAACCACATCTGGTCACATACAAATCAAAGTTAAAATCACTTGACATGAGGATTTGTGAGGCGTTTCATCATGCAGCGTTTACAGAGGATTTGACGATTAACGGTCCAAAAAGACAGAGATCATTACAAATAACAGCCCAAGATGAACTGGAAACAAATCCGTCACCAGGCAGAAAACTACGAGATGATCAGTTTTTCTGAATCGGGAGTAATTTAGATACGCTGTCCAGAAAAATCCAGATGTGCTGCATTCAGAAGAGAACTGACTGTTCTTACAGCAGCTGTTTCACACATGGCTTCGTTAAACTTTGCAAATATGAAGTTTATTGTTACGAATGCAACTCTATTAAAATCTCTCTCTTGAGAGAATCCCGAGAGCTACAGCTGAAGACCAACGGAAGAACACAGAAGAACGCTCATTTTTGAAATCCTTTTCTTTTAAATATCTGCGATTTCAGCAACAATATTATGCATACCAAACCTAGTCAGAAGCTGTATTTGTGAGCCTGGACCACAAAACCAGTCATAAGAGTCAATTCTTTTAAATTCATACAGATACGGAATAAATAATCTTTCCATTGATGTATGGTTTGTTAGGATAGGACAATATTTGAAAATCTGGAATCTGAGGGAGCAAAAAAATCTAAATATTGAGAAAATCTCCTTTAAAGTTGTTCAAATGAAGTTCTTAGCAATGCATATTACTCATCAAAAATGAAGTTGATATATTTACGGTAGGAAATTTACTAAATATCTTCATGGAACATGATCTTAATATCCTAATGATTTTTGGCCTAAAAGAGAAATGTATAATTTTGATCCATACAATGTATTGTTGGCTATTGCTACAAATATACCTGTGCTACTGATGACTGCTTTTGTGCTGCAGGGTCACGTTTATAATAATTTAGTGATGCTGATGGGGCAGGGAACACTCACCGATGCTGGTGGGGAAGATGTCCTCGTTGTTGATCTGCATCTCTATCCAGTCCATCAGCAGGTTCATGTACTGCGGCGCCGGCAGCGGCGTGGGCTTCTTGTACTTGTGCTCGTCCTGCCATCGGTACTCGAACCGCGGGCCACCAGACATCACCGGGCAGCTCTTCTCCGTGCAGAACTCACACACCGTCCCGTAGATGAGGTTGATGCGGTTGAAGAAGTCCACCACGTGCACAGCCACCCAGTCATTCAGATCCTCGCCCTGCGGCAGCTTCACCGCCGCTCTCAGATCCAGCCCTGAGCTCAGAGACGCCTGCGCACGTTTGTGCAGCTCGAAGCGCTGTGTGCCCGGCTCAAACCGCCGCTTGGGCCGGAACGTCTTGTCCTTGTTGAACACCTGTTTGAGAGCGATGGACATGACGGGTGACAGATGGAGAGGAGCGACAGGACCTTCAGTCAGAAGAGCTGATGACATGCTCTCCTGAAACACAAACGAGCCGCGGGTCAGAACCAGATACAGTGCCCTCCAAAAGTATTGGAACAGTAAGGTCAATTCCTTTATTTTTGCTGTAGACTAAAAACATTTGGGGTTGACATCAAAAGATGAATATGAGATGAGAGATTAACATTTCAGCTTTTATTTACAGGTATTTTCATCTGGATCTGATACACAACTTAGAAGATAGCACCTTTTGTTTGAACCCACCCATTTTTCATGAAAAATGATGTCAAACCCAAATGTTTTCAGTCTACAGCAAAAATAAAGGAATTGGCCTCACTGTTTCAATACTTTTGGAGGGCACTGTATCTGGCCTTAAAAATGCATACAGTTCAGCTTCATGAACTGATACCAGAACGCTAGGGGTGTAACAATATCAAAATCTCACGATTACAGGTCCTTCTCAAAAAATTAGCATATTGTGATAAAGTTCATTATTTTCTGTAATGTACTGATAAACATTAGACTTTCATATATTTTAGATTCATTACAACACAACTGAAGTAGTTCAAGCCTTTTATTGTTTTAATATTGATGATTTTGGCATACAGCTCATGAAAACCCAAAATTCCTATCTCAAAAAATTTGCATATTTCATCCGACCAATAAAAGAATGGCCATTATGTTCATTTATGCACTGAATACTTGGTCGGGAATCCTTTTGCAGAAATGACTGCTTCAATGCGGCGTGGCATGGAGGCAATCAGCCTGTGGCACTGCTGAGGTGTTATGGAGGCCCAGGATGCTTCGATAGCGGCCTTAAGCTCATCCAGAGTGTTGGGTCTTGCGTCTCTCAACTTTCTCTTCACAATATCCCACAGATTCTCTATGGGGTTCAGGTCAGGAGAGTTGGCAGGCCAATTGAGCACAGTAATACCATGGTCAGTAAACCATTTACCAGTGGTTTTGGCACTGTGAGCAGGTGCCAGGTCGTGCTAAAAAAGGAAATCTTCATCTCCATAAAGCTTTTCAGCAGATGGAAGCATGAAGTGCTCCAAAATCTCCTGATAGCTAGCTGCATTGACCCTGCCCTTGATAAAACACAGTGGACCAACACCAGCATCACTGACTGTGGGTACTTGACACTGGACTTCAGGCATTTTGGCATTTCCCTCTCCCCAGTCTTCCTCCAGACTCTGGCACCTTGATTTCCGAATGACATGCAAAATTTGCTTTCATCCGAAAAAAGTACTTTGGACCACTGAGCAACAGTCCAGTGCTGCTTCTCTGTAGCCCAGGTCAGGCGCTTCTGCCGCTGTTTCTGGTTCAAAAGTGGCTTGACCTGGGGAATGCGGCACCTGTAGCCCATTTCCTGCACACGCCTGTACACGGTGGCTCTGGATGTTTCTACTCCAGACTCAGTCCACTGCTTCCGCAGGTCCCCCAAGGTCTGGAATTGGTCCTTCTCCACAATCTTCCTCAGGGTCCGGTCACCTCTTCTCGTTGTGCTGCGTTTTCTGCCACACTTTTTCCTTCCCACAGACTTCCCACTGAGGTGCCTTGATACAGCACTCTGGGAACAGCCTATTCGTTCAGAAATGTCTTTCCGTGTCTTACCCTCTTGCTTGAGGGTGTCAATGATGGCCTTCTGGACAGCAGTCAGGTCGGCAGTCTTACCCATGATTGCGGTTTTGAGTAATGAACCAGGCTGGGAGTTTTTAAAAGCCTCAGGAATCTTTTGCAGGTGTTTAGAGTTAATTAGTTGATTCAGATGATTAGGTTAATAGCTCGTTTAGAGAACCTTTTCATGATATGCTAATTTTTTGAGATAGGAATTTTGGGTTTTCATGAGCTGTATGCCAAAATCATCAATATTAAAACAATAAAAGGCTTGAACTACTTCAGTTGTGTTGTAATGAATCTAAAATATATTAAAGTCTAATGTTTATCAGTACATTACAGAAAATAATGAACTTTATCACAATATGCTAATTTTTTGAGAAGGACCTGTATATCACAATATGATGTACAATATTTAAAAAAAACAAATGAAGAATTTGAAAAAGAGACTATTTTGTACATTTTAAAGTTAAATTATTCTATCTAATGCACTTTGAGAGTTCAGAATTAAGAGCTCTAACCCGTGTTTCTTAACTAAGAAAACTTAAGTCGGTGAATTGACTTGTAGCTGAACTTTAAAGGGGACTCAACCCTCATTTTATTTGTGATATACTGTCTCAGTTTAAATTACATTCACGCTGGTGTTTTAGGAAGCCAAACAAATCAGAATATAATAATAATAATAATAATAATAATAATAACAACAACAATGACAGTAGTAGCAATATATTGTAAAACAACTGCACTGTAAAATAAATGAAAATGAATTTCATAGGTATATTATTTTTGCTTTACACTACAGAAGTGTAATTGCAATACTTCTTTCCTAATTTCTACACTTGAAAGAGATATTTTGAATCTGGACTGCATTTAAACTGCTAGCTGTTAATAATTAATATACTGCACTTTAAGCTTTTATTTTGAAGGAAAACTCCAACTTCAGTGAAAACATGCTCACAAAAAAGTCTCACTACTAATCTAGTGAAATGCTGTAATCATCTGCCGCGAAAATAAAGCATAACTGGTGGCTTTTACGTTCCCAAATATGTGCTAAACTCACAGCACATGAAATAAACGAGTTGACTGCATTCATTCAGTGTGAACGGAGCCGTTCTGAGGTGCGGAAAACACCGGATCATGAGATGATCGTCTGAACCAAGTGTGCTTCGCTATGAAACATGCAGCGAAACCAGACTCGATGAAGGGATTAAGCCTTATTGTGTTTGAGTTTGTTTGACAGATACTGTGCCAAAGCATAACGGCCCAAAACACAACTTTAAAGACCGTTTATGCTAGAATAAGAAGTTTAAATATATTTTAAAAACTACACTTTTTTTCCTGGGAGACCTATCGTTTCATATCGTCATGTGACCACGATAATATAGAGACAGGTTTGCTATCGCGATATTGATAATATCGGTAACATCCCTACAAAACATTGAGATTTGGCACATCAGAACATTCAGTCAAACAGAAACAGCTCCTCAAGATGACTCCGTGACATTTTACAATTACAGTGAGCTGTGTTATTAACAATCTGACTCCAGACATCCCTCACAATCAGTGTTGGGGGTCACGCATTACAAGTAACGCGAGTTACGTAATATTACTTTTTTCAAGTAACGAGTAAAGTAACGCATTACTTTTTAATTTACAAGAAAATATCTGAGTTACTTTTTCAAAAAAGTAACACCAGTTACTTTTTGGCAGCTGCTATTTACACTAAGTGCAAATAGCGATGGATTCTATTTACACTGTTAAAATAGCAATATTTTCTGCTATTTATACTACTTATTGCAAATAGTGGCAATTATCTGCACCTCAGTATTGTAGTACATTATAAAAAGTATGCAATAATAACGTACTGAGTGTAAATTATAATTTTAACTAAAATTTATTAAATGGATGCCACCTTATTGGGACAATAAAGCCCTCCCTACACCTACCCTAACCCTACCCGATACTTTATTTTCAACTTTTTGATTATTTTCTTCATTTTTATTGAAAATAAATGCCTTTCTGATGCGATATGAGATTTGAAAAGGGAGAAAAAAAATGTTTGGCAAAAGGTGGGCTCGAACTCGGGTCGATCGCGTCAAGAAGTATACGCCTTACCATCTACGCCACTAAAACTGATGTTGAACTAACTTCTTTTATTGTTGACTAACTCACTCACACGTTAGTGGACGGAGTTAGTGTAAATAGCCTTTGCCAACAAGATGGGCTATTTGCACTTAATGTAAATAGACACTCCGTTACTTTTTCCCCATGTATTGACTGACAGGTCGCTGTGAGCATGCTGTTACTATAGATCTAAATGTGAATGTGCATGAATTCATCCCACTCGCAAAAAACAGATTTAGGATTCATCAAAATGAATTAAAACAGTGAAATGCAAACTCAGAATATGACGCAAACTGCAATAATTAAATGTTAAACAACACAAATGTATCTAATCCCATTTTATTAACCAATGTGTTTGCTGCTGACCTTTGATGATCCAGTTCAAACATACTAATAAGCAAAAATGACTTTAGATAAACTAACAATTGTGCTTCATTGTTTTTTTATTGCCGAAGAGTGTTAAACCTTCTTCTCCTGAGTTTTACTTTACAGACGTGAATTTACTTTTCCTTCACAAGATACAGGGCTTTTACATTTGTATTAATGTAATTTCTTGTATTAAAAACAATAAAGCCCTGCTCATATTTAAAAAGTAACGCAAAAGTAACATAACGCATTACTTTCCATAAAAAGTAGCTAAGTAACGTAATTAGTTACTTTTCTAGGGAGTAACGCAATATTGTAATGCATTACTTTTAAAGTAACTTTCCCCAACACTGCTCACAACACATTTCATGAGCTCCACAGATGTGCTCCAAACAGAAAACATGAGGTAGAAGAAATGAAGGGATATCCTCATTCCTTACTAAACCTCTTGAAACCAGCCTGTTAAAACGCTGTATGGCCCAGTGTCTGATCCTGGCCTACTTTCCTCCCAAGACAGCATTGAGAAACACAGCAGGTCCTGAGACACAGAACGAGGAGGACCGAGCCGGATGAAGGAGAGAACACAGGAGGAGAAGGAGGGATGAAGGACTGAAGCGCTGCTGTTTCACAGAGTCCTCAACGGCTGAAGATCAGCACAGGTTTACAGAAGAGAACGCGTCTGCTTCATGCAGGCTGATGCTGGCTTTGGCCTGTTTTCTACATGTTACCAGTGAGTCAATGTTTAACTCTCATTATGTACCCTAGTTTTCTAACAGGACAGATAACTAACCAAACATTCTTGTGATCTGAGTCACTGCAGGAAAAAAAAATAAAAAATAAAAAAAATAAATTCACAGAATGCACAATTAGATCTTTCTCGTTTTAATTGCTGTGGATAAAACGTATCTGCAAACCCTCGAGTAATAAACATTCAATCTGTCCTATAGTAATGCTTTCACAAACACAATGCAATCAAGGTGTGTTTTATCAGTTCACACCTTCGCATCTGATCAGGTTCATAATTACTGCCCAGATCCCTTCCTGGTGAAAGCACTAATCAGCAGGATCAAGGAAAGGAATTATAGCATAATACTACAGGAAAAAGGTGTTCTATAATGGTCAGTGCTTGTTTTCTAGGAGAAAAAGAACAGAAAAGGTCTGATAGTGATTCATGAAGAGGCTTGTGTGGGCAGTAAAACACGAGGTCTTTTACCTACAGCATCACACGCGTGTCAAAACACGCCACGCTCCACTAATATCACGCCTGTTTCAGTGCTTCTCCACCGGTTTGACCCACATTCAACATCAAGCAGCGACCAGTGCAAGATTAACAATAATGATTAGAAATATCTTTAATTGCATGTTATACCCAGATTCTACAGAGTACACAGACTGAACTGCCTTTAACTGAAAATTGTGTTTACTATTGTCCTTTTGCCTTCTTGACACTATTTGTATGACACACTACATCTTTTCAAGATGGCGCCGCTGTGTTCGAACGCCGTCCAGGTCGCTCCGCTAAGACTGTGTTTTTATTTACTTACTTTTACTTTCTCTTTTTACACATCTCATGTCGGCACTGATCACCTATAACAAAGAAACACTTTTGGACATTGGAAACCGCTACACCAACCTGTTCCACGACACTTTATCCAGGAATCCAGTGTGGC
This sequence comes from Barbus barbus, assembly GCF_936440315.1. Lineage (NCBI taxonomy): Eukaryota > Metazoa > Chordata > Actinopteri > Cypriniformes > Cyprinidae > Barbus > Barbus barbus. Next base: position 248,792 of record NC_136733.1, read on the forward strand.
CTCTGGAGATTCTTCGGAACGCGGAGATGAACAATAACCCCCCGAGGCGACGGATCAAGAAACACCGTGGGAAATGCGCTGGGATTCGAGACGGACTCAGGAAAAGGGCTCACAGTCCTCCTCTTCTGAGCATTCTGCTCGCAAATGTCCAATCCTTGGAGAATAAGATGGACGATCTTAGAGCCAGGATTAGTTTCCAACGGGACAGAAGGGACTGTAACATCCTTTGTTTGTCAGAAACATGGCTCTCGTCCTCGGTCCCGGACACTGCTGTAATGCCGAGTGATAACTTCTCTGTTTTTCAGACGGACAGAACAGCAGAGGCCGGTAAATCCAGGGGTGGAGGAGTGTGTTTCATGATTAACAAGAAATGGTGTGATCCCAGGAATATCTCCATTCTGTCGCATTCCTGCTCGCCTCATCTGGAACATCTTTCCATTATTTGCCGCCCATTTTATCTGCCCCGGGAGTTTTCATCGATCATTGTTACTGCCGTGTACATTCCACCACAGGCAGACACCGGCTTGGCTTTGTCTAAACTTCACGATGTGCTCAGCGGCTACATCAACAAACATCCTGACGCTGCCTTCATCATCGCGGGGGACTTTAACAAAGCCAACCTTAAGCAGGTCATGCAGAACTTTCACCATCATGTATCCTGTCCAACTAGAGGACCAAACACTGGATCACTGCTACACTCAGTTCGAGAATGCCTACAAAGCCCGCTCACTACCGGCTTTTGTCAAATCGGACCATGCCGCCATTTTTCTAACACCGGAATATAAACAAAGGCTTGTTCAGGAACCTCCGGTGCAGAGAGTAGTGACGCGCTGGTCCTCCCACTCAGAGACTATGCTGCAGGCGGCGCTTGATGACGTCGACTGGGACATGTTCCGGGCGAGTTCTTCTGACGTCAGCGAGTTCACGGATGTAGCATTAAGCTTTGTAAACACGCTAACTGAGCAAGCTACAGAAACAATAACTATAAGGACATTCTCCAACCAGAAACCGTGGGTGGACAGTACAATCCGTGCTGCGGTTAACACACCCACTGCCGCTTACAATGAGGCTCTTCTGTCTGGGAATACGAGCGAGTACAAAGAATCGTGCTATGCTCTCCGACGCGCAGTAAGAGCCGCTAAACACAGATACAGAGAGAGAATTGAGTCTCATTTCCAGCTCAACGACTCTCGACGGATGTGGCAGGGACTGAGGACCATCTGTGCCTTCGGAAACAAATCCTCCGCAGAGGTGAGAGCAGATCCGTTGCTGGCCGACGAGTTAAACATCTTCTACGGCCGCTTCGATGGCAACGGCGGCGGCGCGTCAGGAAGCAGCAGGCAGAGCAGTGATGATCCTGTAATCACCGTGTCAGAGGATGAGGTTCGGAGGGCGCTAAAGAAAGTGAACGTCAGGAAAGCAGCCGGACCTGATGGGATAACCGGCCGTGGTTCTGAGGTCCTGCGCTGATCAGCTCGCTGGTTTGTTCACTTCCATCTTTAACGAGTCCCTTGCTACCTCCGTGGTTCCCACCTCATTTAAAAAATCCGTCATTATTCCTGTGACAAAGAACAATAAACCCTCTTGCCTGAATGACTATCGCCCAGTTGCCCTCACATCTATAGTCATGAAGGTTTTTGAGAGACGTGTAAAGAGCCACATTTGCTCCTCCATCCCTGATACTCTGGACCCTCTTCAGTTTGCCTATCGCCCAAACAGATCTACGGACGATGCCTACTCCTCCACTCTTCCCTCACACACTTGGACAGCAACAATGGGAATTATGTAAGGCTGCTATTCATTGACTATAGCTCAGCTTTCAACACTATAGTCCCCATCAAACTGGCATCTAAACTCACAGACCTCGGCCTAAACTCCTCACTCTGTGGCTGGATTCAAGACTTCCTCACCGGCAGACCTCAAGTGGTGAAAGTTGGCCAGTTCACCTCAAACTCCATCACTCTGAACATAGGAGCCCCACAGGGCTGTGTCCTGAGTCCCCTGCTCTACTCTCGCTACACGCATGACTGCGTGTCCTCTCACAGCTCCACATCTATTATCAAATTCGCTGATGATACTGTGGTTCTGGGCCTCATCTCCAACAACGATGAGACCGCATACTTGGATGAGGTAGAGAGTCTCACATCATGGTGCCACGACAACTGTCTCTCTCTGAATGTGAGCAAAACTAAAGAGCTGATCATGGACTTCAGGAAGAGACAGCAGCAGCCCTACACTCCTCTTATGATCAGTGGGACCCCTGTGGAGAGGGTGAGCAGCTTCAAGTACCTCGGTGTAAACATCTCAGAGAACCTGACTTGGACTACACACATCCAAACACAGGTTGAGAAAGCCAGGCAAAGACTGTACCATCTGCGTCAGCTGAGGAAATTCAGGGTCTCACCAACAATCCTGAAAACTTTCTATTCAGGGACCATAGAAAGTGTATTGACTCAGTGCATCTCAGTGTGGTATGGGAACAGCTCCAATCAGGACTGCAAAGCTCTACAGAGAGTTGTGCGCTTAGCTGAGCGCATCTCAGGGTCTGCTCTCCCCTCTCTGCAGGACATCTACCTCAAACGCTGCAAAAATAGAGCTGTTAAAATCTTCAAGGACTCTAATCACCCTGGTAACCATCTATTCACTTTGCTTCCATCTGGTAAGCGCTTCTGTAGCCTGATGGCAAAAACTGAGAGACTTAGGAGGAGCCTCTTCCCCCAGGCCATCAGGCTCCTAAACTCTAACTATAAGCTATTCATAATTGTTTTCTACCTCATATTGCTGCTATTTAAATACCCTGTACAACTTTTTTTTGCACATTCCTGTTATATTACTATTTATGTCAACAACATACTGACCTGCACATTTATATTTATATTTTTGTATCTTTTATTCTTTTTATTTTTTTTCTACTTTTCTTTTTCTTAATATTTGTATTCTATATAATTGCACTGTCCTTGGAGCGGACCTGGCCTACATTTCACTGCTGGTTATACTCTGTATAATTGTGTGTGACAAATAAAAAAAAATCTTGAATCTTGAATCTATTTTCCTATTTGATACAGTAAAGCTGCTTTGACACAATTTATAGGCCTATTGTTAAAAGCGCTATATAAATAAAGGTGACTTGACTTGAACAAAAACACTGTAGTTTTTCACTGTCCTTACAGTATGAGCGTTTAATTTCTAACTGTTCTTTTTCAGTAGTTGGCAGCCAATAAGGTTAGGGTTAGTGTACAATAACACACTGTGGTCACACACACCACTGCATTTAGTACTGATTTTTCTCCTCGGTCTGCAATCAGACCAGAAAAGGCCAGAGATCATTTTTGAGTGGTGATCCGTCTTTTGAGAAGAGCTGGTCTCTCTTTCAGAGTCGGTTTTCATCAGGTTCTGTGCTCTGCTCATCATCTCTGGTTGAGACCAAGACCAGGTTGCATAAAGACAGGAGTACACGACACGACCCCTCATCTCATCTCACCTGTTAGCCTGTGGTCTCACTGCAATATACAGGTACATCTCACAAAATTACAATATCGTTTAAAACTGCATTTTTTTGTAACCAATTTCAAAAAGTGAAACTTTCATATATATATTTTAGATTCGTTATAAAGTAAGACATTTCAAAAGTTTTTTTTTGTTTTAATTTTGATGATTAGAGCTTACAGCTCATGAAAGTCAAAATCCAGTATCTCAATATATTAGAATATATTTTCCTGAAGACGTCTGAGCGTGGAGACTCTTGATACACTGACTCCAGCTTCAGTCCACTCCTTGTGAAGCTCTCACAAGTGTTTGAATCAGCTTTGCTTGACAGTATTCTCAAGCTTGCGGACATCCCTGTTGCTTGTGCACCTTTTTCTACCCAAATTCTTCCTTCCAGTCAACTTTGCATTTAATATGCTTTGATACAGCACTCTGTGAACAGCCACAGCTTTCAGTAATGACCCTCTGTGACTTACCCTCTTTGTGGAGGGCGTCAATGTTCATCTTCTGGATCATTGCCAAGTCAGCAGTCTTCTCCATTATTGTGGTTTCAAAGAACAAGAGATACCCAGAATTTATACTGTAGTGATGGTCATTAATTGAAACTCAAATGTAAATATTCTAATATTTTGAGATACTGATTCTTGACTTTCATGAGCTGTAAGCTCTAATCATCAAAATTAAAACAAAAAAACTTTTGAAATGTTTTACTTTACATATAACTTAATGAATCTAGAATATATGAAAGTTTCACTTTTTGAAATAAGTTACAAAAAACCCGAAGTTTTTCACGATATTCTAATATTTTGAGATGCACCTGTAAGAATCCAGTGCGGTTTTGTTCTAAACTCATCTCTAGTTATGAATTAAACTAAACCGAAGGAACAAAACTCACCCGACTAATGCAAAAGCTGCAAACAAACCACTCTAGATCAGTGTCTTTAACTAATTAATCGAGTTCTTACATCACAAAGACTTGTTTCTGGAGTTATATTTACACTTCTGTGAGAGGCAAAAAAGGTGATTCGTTATTATAAATAAAGAAATGTCTTTAGAGGTTTTGTATCTCCTGTAGTTGTCCCAAAACACCCGGAGTCTGACATCAACCGAGTTATACTGTATCATCATACGAGAAGTTTGTGAAAATGCGAGAAAAGGTTGAGTAACACTTACCGAGCTTCTGCTCCGAGTGAGAGTGTGTGTGTGTGTGTGTGTGTGTGCGCGTGTGAGTCCGGCTCTAAATCAAATGCATGTGTGTGATTTTAAGAATGAGTGAGCAGTGGCGCCATCTAGCGGTCACACAGAGTCACTGCTGATCACATTCATATAACATCTACACACTCAGGCAATATATGTCTCCTAACGAGCTCCTTGCTTTAATTAAAAATGTGTTGTTGTTTTGCTTTGTGTGTGTGTGTTTTTGCAACAAGTAAATAACCGACCAACACTGTTATCTAGTGTTCGCATTACATGAGCCTGCTTTTCAGGATTAGTTTTAGGGCTGTTATGATATAATAATATGGCCCATATATTATGGGTTTACTGCACTTGCCTTTATTATTATAAATAAAAGTAAGAAAATAAAGGCGAGATTACAGCCAAAATAGCAAAAGGTTAGGTGAGTCATCGTCGTATATTGTTAAATAGAGCTACTTTCCACCTTTATCACAACATGGTGAAAATAGTTGCAACCACCCAAATAAAGCATTACAATAATCTAACCTTGAGATCATGATGCATTAATTAATATTCCAGCATTTGACACTGAGAGCATAGGTTGTAATTTAGATATATTTTTGGCTGTCGAAGGAAAGATTGATTTTAAACAGCACACCTGGGTTCCTGACTGATGAAGAAGAATTTACAGAGCAGCCATCAAGTGTTAGAAGTGATCTAGGTTATTACATACGGAGGTTTTTCATCCGATAATAAACACCTGTTTTCAGAATTTAGCAGTAAGCAATTGCTAGTCATCCAGTTTTTTATGTCAACTATGTATTCTGTTAGTTTTGCAAATTGGTATGCTACGTCAGGTCACGAAGAAATAGAGCTGGGTATCATCAGCACAACAGTGAAAGCTAACACCATGTTTCCTAATGATATATCCCAAAGGTAACATGTAAAGTAAGGGACCAAGTACTGAGCCTTGAGGTACTCCATACTGCACTTGTGATTGGTATGATACCTCTTCAATTACTGCCACAAATTGATGGCGGTCAGATAAGTACAATTTGAACCATGCCAGTGCACTTCCTCTAATGCCAACAAAGTGTTCTAGTCTATTTAAAAGAATGACGTGGCGCTAAGATCCAGTAGCACTAATAGAGAGATACAACCACGATCATTTGTAACTCTGATGAGAGCTGTCTCAGTATTATGATACGGCCTAAATCCTGGCTGGAAATCCTCACAGATACCATTTCTCTCTAAGAAGGAACATGTTTGTGAAAATGCTACCTTTTCTAGTATCTTTGACAGAAAAGGGAGATTTGAGATCAGTGTGTAATTAATTCTCTAGGATCAAGTTGTTGTTTTTTAAATGAGAGGCTTAATAACAGCCAGTTTAAAGGTTTTTGGGATATATCCTGATTGCAGAGACGCTTTTGGAAGAGAGCTGAACTGGATGAAGACATCACTGAATCATCAATGAACTGAATTTAGCTGGAAAAATGACCCTTTGTTATTGTCCTCTTGCATTATTGAAACTATTTTCCTGTTGACACTGTAAAGCTCCTTTGACAATCAATATCATACAAAGCGCTATATAAATAAAGGTAAAAAATATATCCTAATGACAATGACAAATTAATGATATTCAGAAGAGGATCTATGACTCCTGGAAGCACCTCTTTTAGTAGCTTAGATGGAATAGGATCGAACATACACGGAGGTTTTGACGAGAGAACGAGTGGAACCGTTTCTCAGGGGATCTATAGCACACTATCTGATGCGATGCTGTAGCTGACTATAGGAATCAGCATCAAACAGATAAGAGAATTACATTTCTGTTTGAAGGAGAGAATCCATATTTGATGGATGTGATTGATGTGAGCTGGGTTTAGACCGTCATGAGACAGGTTAGTTTAGCAGCTTGCACCTTTCCCAAAAAAAACCTAAACAGACTGGTTTCATAGTTCCTAGAAGAGAGTTTGTTTATCGGATGGTGGAAAGACATTGGTCAACGAACTATCTTCAAGGTTATGAGTAACACGCAGCATGTTAACGAACTTCATTTTTGTGATGATCAAAACACCCGTGTTGAGCTCATGCTGCTGTTCCCAGGTTACCCTCACAAACATTCACCATAGCAGTTACTGTAGTTATTAGCCATATTCTCATAAAACTTCCAACGATAGAGAAATTAAAATAACAGAATCTGAAAGAGACTTACAGTTTGAATCATTTATCATATTCATTTGTTATGATCAGAGTGCAGTAATTCATATATTGATGGAAACTTTCGTTATTGTGGTATAGAGTTTTGTAAGGGTGGTGCCTTAAAAATTTGACAAGCTATTGACCATATATGCAATCATCTTCCATTAAGTGTGTCTGTACAGGACAGTAATAAAGCGTGACATTTAGACGACACTGAAACTCATTCAAGCACAAGCTCAGGTCAAGAATGAAAGCGCTGTATTGAAACAGTCAAACACATGAACAATTGCACTGTGACCGTAAGGCAACTATGAGTAAGTTTTCCCAGAAAACAATCTATTTTTACCCATATATGGCTTAAATTGATTCCACAATTATTAAAGTTTTGTAAATAATAAATGAATCGGCAAGGGGTGAAAAAGAACAACGAAGCCCTTTGATATGTGACTCTGTGGCTACTGAAAATGTGTTTAGTGAAGTCCAGTTTGGTCATCTTAGTACATTAATCAATTCAAAACAAACTAGTCAGTATAAATCCTAGAGGTTTAAATTAGAAAAAAATATTTAATAACAGAACAAATGCCATTTCAACAACTGTGCAGATAATGAGAACCTGATTTACTGAAGTGTTTGTCTCAGAGTCAGCATCAGCTCCAGCGCCGCTTCAGTCTCTCATGGCTCCTCTGGCATCCAAGTGCACAGACTATTTTCACGAGTGCTAAAGGGTTTATTTTCTCTGACCGAATCAGACACATTCAACGCTGCAAACGGACGAACGATCAGACATGAATCCTCAGTTATTGCATGTTGAGTTAGTTCTGCTCTGAAGCAGACAATCCGCTCCTGAAAGGACATTCAGTTCCACAAAGATCTGTGATCAGAACCGACATCGACACCCACAGCAGCTGAACCTCCTTCAGTCCGAGAGAACACGGCAGAAACACATTCAGAACACAAGTCATGATTGACAGAAAAGCTAAAAGCACTTAAAAGCGTGACTCTCTGGAGGTCGGCTTCCCTCACAACGCACCGATGGTCTCTATTCCCTTCAGGACGTCGTAGATCTCTTTGGGCAGGATAACGTAGCTGTCTCCGGGCGCCGCGTCCCTCTGGACCTCGCTCATGGCTCGGAAGCGCTCCAGCTGCCTCTCCTGCCGCCGGCACTTCTGCTGCACCGTCTTCAGTCTCTTGCGCAGCTTCTCCAACTGCTCCTGCAGCTGCTCGATGCGTCTCTTCTGCTGCACCGTGTCCTCCACCGTGTAGTTGTGGTCGCAGGAGACGAAGGTGCTGGTGTGGAGGAGCGGACCGGGCTCGGCTTCAGACAGACGCACCGCCGCCGGCGTCTCCTCTGCATCCGACAGCGGCAGGCTCAGAGGAAAGGCCATGTCTGGACTGAAGCTCTCCTCCAGAGACGCTGCCTGTCAACAACACAATAAACCATGATGATTATAGGGAGACTTTTTCAGAACGTTTGACCAATTCTCGATTTCTACAACTTTAACTAGTCGACTTGAAAATGTAACTACAACATGATTCGAGTAACTTTTTCTTTATTAACCGTCTTGCTACAGAAAATTCAATTCCAAGCACAGCACACAATGAGTTGTTAACATGATGTAAATGTTATTCTTTGCAGAAAAACTACAACAACATCTTGTACAAACTTGTCTAATACATATTATATGTTCAGAAATAATACGAGGAAAATACTTTAAAAAAAGTCAAGGTAATTCAAGCTCAAAATGACTGAAGGTACAACACCAGTAGACTATTATTAACTATAAATGTTCTGTAAAAACAATGAACAGCAGCTTCCAGTCTGTCACCGTGATGCAAACATCAAATATCAGACATACAGTAGCAGTTCTGCACAGGTTTTTTATTCGATTGCGCTGCTTTTCCATTGTTTTTTCTGTGTAAACATGAGCGTTTGACTGCTGCGCTCAAGTTGAAAGAAGTTCACTCCCATCATCTCTTGCACTGCCACGTCGCATCTTCATCAACACAAAAGCACATGCCACCTAGCGATATGAGCTCGAGCGGTTGATCATGTGCGGTCGGATCTAACGTTTGGTAATATTTCTATTCAAAATCATGATTCCTCAATTTCTAAAAAATTAAATCGTGCAAACATTAAATTAGAATTAACTGATAAAATCGGAAAAATCGCCCAGCCCTTGATCATATGATGACACATTACAGGCATCAAATAAGAGCAATGAGTCTGAATATCTGGCAGAACCAATGACATTCGAGGAGGAGGAGACAGTTTTACTGAATTCTTTCAATGAATCGTATGACTTCAGGAAACTGTAGATATACCGCATTGGGCACAAGTGCTACAGATTACTTTAATGATCCATTCTGGATCAATTCTGATAATCTTCTGATTATCAGGAAAAAACTTACTGAAATTATGAAACAACTCCTTTAAATGCTCATTAAAGTTTGTTCAGGTGTAAATCTGGGATGGGATGATTCCCCGATTCGCTCGGCGCATCGGTATAAAATGTTAACGATGCGATGCATCAATTTAAAAAACTGTGCATCAGATACAAGTTGGCATTAATATCACGATGCATTGTTTTTAACACGATTTATTTATATATAATTACTAGTAAATGCGCTATACTTCTATTGTTAGAATATGACCAATAATCTGTGATCAATATTATATATTGTGGCGGGAGGAGCCAACGACAGACACAGTGGGCGTGGCGTCAAGCCTCGGAGAGGTTTTTATTAAACAATATATTAAAATAAAGTGTCCAAAGGGGGAAAAGTGTCCAAACTAAACAGGGATCTGGTGTCCTCGTTGTGCCGCGGGGCTTGTGCAGGAGGGCAGTGTTCAGGAGGGAAGGGTCCAGGGAAGGGGCGGAGTCCGGTGGCCGCACGCGCTCCCCTCTCGGGGCCGGGAGCGAGTGGCGGCGGCGTCTCTTGCGCGGCTTCGTCCATCTTCGGGCATCCTGGCGCTTCTGGGGGATTCGGCGGCCCGGCATCCTGGCCCGTCAGCCGCCTAACGGGTGCGGCAGTCCTCCTCGACGCTCCCTTCCTGGACCCACGAGGACACCAGCGTGCATGCACGGGGGAGAGACCGGTCTCCCGAGGAGAGGCGCGCTCGGCGTTTAAACGGCGGCGGTGATGAGGCTCCATTCACGTCAGGTGCGCCTCATCACACGCCGCCAGCCCTGGCTGTTTCAGCGCCCCTCCTCTCTCACACACCCACTCCCGTCGGGAGCCTGGTGAAGGGCGGCGAATACGGGACGGGGTGGTGATGATGGACAGGGGGGAGGCAGCCGACTCGTCACAATATGTAGATTGATTTCTCCTCTCTAAACAGTGTATCACAACACTACAGAGACCGAGGAAAGACGGGGATTAAAATCCTTAATATCGATCGTGGATCAATCATAGCAAACAGCAAATATATTTGTGCTGTTTAATGCATTTGAGGTACCTTCTCCATCTGTAAATGTTAGAAAGTCATGCAAACATATCCATTTAGACGGAACGCAGTAAAATCAAAGCGCAATAATTCTGAGTAAAATAAGCACTTTGCTAAAATATTTGTTATTGGATATTAAATGTTCCTTTTGTAGAATTTTAAACCTAAATATAAGTGTTTTTATGATAGCAGTAACTGTAAAGGGAGTACTGTAATGGCTAAATCAAATATAAGCCGATGCAGTCTTAAGTTCAAATGAGTTAATGTTTCTTATAGCTGTTAAAATGTAGTCGTTTCATTTTTAATTTAGTGATTTTAATGGTTTAAAGAGCAATTTTAGATTGTAATGTATAAGATATAACACACATCTGAGAGACGAGAGCTTTGGATGTGTTTCTGTCCTGATTGTGAGAGAAGTGCGAGAGTGAAGGAGGTTTAGCGTCACCTGCATCTGGAGTTTGCTGAAGGTGAAGAGCGACGGCACGGCGTTGTCTTTTAACACACGGTTGTTGCATTCACGCTTGAAGCAGTCTCTGGTGAAGTGCTGAGAGCAGATGTTGCTGTATTTGGTGGGTTTAAAGTTTCTTCTCCTCATAGCGGCCAACCATCTCCCACAGACGTCCGGCCGGGCCAGAGGAAACCTGGACAAATAACAACAATCACATCCATTCAGATTATCATCAGATCACTTGATTATAATCGGATCACTTGATTGTCATTAAAATCACTTGATTGTCATCGGATCACTTGAATAGGTGCGTTCGACTTCATGCAGCACTTCGCAGACCGATCGGCGGCTGACTTGAAGCAGTGCATGCCGGTTAGAAATTTAGTCCGACTTGAACCGGCGCCGACCACACGTCACTGTCACGTGTGGCATCAAAGTACCGCGAGAGCGTTTCGAGAGCAGCCGGCTCACTCAGCCAGCGCAATTTCTCCAGAGCGACTGCGGGAGCGCTGATGACAACACAGCTGTTTCACGATTGGCCAAATTCACCACATGACAACAACGACATGTGTTTCTAACGTCTTCAAATCTAATACAGCTCACAAATCTGTTTTTAGAGCAGTAAAAGCTTTTTTACTGTAGTAGCAATGTTACATTGAGTCACGTTTATCATAAAACTTTACACCTTGATTAGGTGCGTTCGACTTGAAGCACGGCTACAGACGGCGATCAGCGAGAGCAGCCGCTTGCAGTCAGGGGCGGAGCTGAAAACGGATGTGTCAAGCCGGACACTTTCTGCTCCCGTTAGTGACACTCACGTGGTGTTTGCATACTCTATCAAAGATGAAGTGAATAAAATGCAATATTTGTCAAATACACAGACGTTTCAGAAACGTTTTCATGAGCAACAGAAACACTTTTTATATACTGCTTAATACAGTGCCATATGCTCAAGAATAAAGTTCAACGTAAACTATTTAAATACTAATAAAGTGGGGTTATGTATGCTTTCATCAGTGTTTTATGATAAACGTGACTCAATATAACATTGCGACTACAGTAAAAAAGCTTTTACTGCTCTAAAAACAGATTTGTGAGCTGTATTGGATTTGAAGACGTTAGAAACACATGTCATTGTTGTCATGTGGTGGATTTGGCCAATCGTGAAACAGCTGTGTCGTCATCAGCGCTCCCGCAGTCGCTCTGGAGAAATTGCGCCGGGGTACTTTGATGCCACACGTGACAGTGACGTGTGATCGGCGCCGGTTCAAGTCGGACTAAATTTAATAAAACAGGCATGCACTGCTTCAAGTCAGCCGCCGATCGGTCTGCGAAGTGCTGCATGAAGTCGAACGCACCTATTGTCATCGGATCACTTGATTGTCATCGGATCACTTGATTGTCATTAAATCATTAAATCACTTGATTGTCATCGGATCACTTGATTGTCATTAAATCATTAAATCACTTGATTGTCATCGGATCACTTGATTGTCATTAAATCATTAAATCACTTGATTGTCATCGGATCACTTGATTGTCATTAAATCATTAAATCACTTGATTGTCATCGGATCACTTGATTGTCATCGGATCACTTGAATGTCATTAAATCATTAAATCACTTGATTGTCATTAAATCATTAAATCACTTGATTGTCATCGGATCACTTGAATGTCATTAAATCATTAAATCACTTGATTGTCATTGGATCACTTGATTGTCATCGGATCACTTGATTGTCATTAAATCATTAAATCACTTGATTGTCATCGGATCACTTGATTGTCATTAAATCATTAAATCACTTGATTGTCATCGGATCACTTGAATGTCATTAAATCATTAAATCACTTGATTGTCATCGGATCACTTGATTGTCATTAAATCATTAAATCACTTGATTGTCATCGGATCACTTGATTGTCATCGGATCACTTGAATGTCATTAAATCATTAAATCACTTGATTGTCATTGGATCACTTGATTGTCATTAAATCATTAAATCACTTGATTGTCATTAAATCATTAAATCACTTGATTGTCATTAAATCATTAAATCACTTGATTGTCATCGGATCACTTGAATGTCATTAAATCATTAAATCACTTGATTGTCATTGGATCACTTGATTGTCATCGGATCACTTGATTGTCATTAAATCATTAAATCACTTGATTGTCATTAAATCATTAAATCACTTGATTGTCATTAAATCATTAAATCACTTGATTGTCATTAAATCATTAAATCACTTGATTGTCATTAAATCATTAAATCACTTGATTGTCATTAAATCATTAAATCACTTGATTGTCATCGGATCACTTGATTGTCATTAAATCACTTGATTGTCATCAGATCACTTGATTGTCATTAAATCACTTGATTGTCATCAGATCACTTGATTGTCATTAAATCACATGATTGTCATCGGATCACTTGATTGTCATTAAATCACTTGATTGTCATTAAATCACATGATTGTCATTGGATCACTTGATTGTCATTAAATCACATGATTGTCATCAGATCACTTGATTGTCATTAAATCACATGATTGTCATCAGATCACTTGATTGTCTTGATTAAATCTCAGTAAAATAAGGCTTCGCTTCATTATCTCAAAAACAATGATCATTCATGTATGACTCTCACAAAAGAAGATACTCTGAAGCAAACAGTTTGGATTTCCAACAAACCTCAAAATACCTTCTTTTATTTTCCACAAAAGAAAGTCGTACAGGTCTGAAGAGAAACGAATGAAGTCAGAATGATCTGAAAACTAGTGACACAAGAACAATATTGAGCCTCAAAACACAGTAAAGATGGAAAACTGTGACGTTTGTAGCCAAGCTGTTGATGTGAACTACAGCAGACTAACAGATTAACTCTAGTTAAGTAACAAGAGCAAACCGACCCAAGACTAGAGAACTAAACTACAGCAGACTAACAGATTAACTCTAGTTAAGTAACAAGAGCAAACCGACCCAAGACTAGAGAACTAAACTACAGCAGACTAACAGATTAACTCTAGTTAAGTAACAAGAGCAAACCTACCCAAGACTAGAGAACTAAACTACAGCAGACTAACAGATTAACTCTAGTTAAGTAACAAGAGCAAACCGACCCAAGACTAGAGAACTAAACTACAGCAGACTAACAGATTAACTCTAGTGAAGTAACAAGAGCAAACCGACCCAAGACTAGAGAACTAAACTACAGCAGACTAACAGATTAACTCTAGTTAAGTAACAAGAGCAAACCGACCCAAGACTAGAGAACTAAACTACAGCAGACTAACAGATTAACTCTAGTTAAGTAACAAGAGCAAACCGACCCAAGACTAGAGAACTAAACTACAGCAGACTAACAGATTAACTCTAGTTAAGTAACAAGAGCAAACCGACCCAAGACTAGAGAACTAAACTACAGCAGACTAACAGATTAACTCTAGTTAAGTAACAAGAGCAAACCGACCCAAAACTAGAGAACTAAACTACAGCAGACTAACAGATTAACTCTAGTTAAGTAACAAGAGCAAACCGACCCAAGACTAGAGAACTAAACTACAGCAGACTAACAGATTAACTCTAGTTAAGTAACAAGAGCAAACCGACCCAAGACTAGAGAACTAAACTACAGCAGACTAACAGATTAACTCTAGTGAAGTAACAAGAGCAAACCGACCCAAGACTAGAGAACTAAACAAAACAACATGCAGCTGCGACTCGATAGAAACACACGGAGGAGTTCAGCTCACTTATGAAAGGAGATGTTTTTGTCTTTGTGGTATCTGTTTTTGCATCCGTACGCCGAGCAGGACTGAACCATCACTGCGATCTGAAATATGAAGATCAGGAAGAATATTCGCTGGGAACTGGATCCCGTCGCCTGCACTTTACATGGCTGACTGAGCGCTCGGAGAGACTCGGGGTGATTCGGTGAGACTCGGAGTGATTCGGTGAGACTCGGATTGATTCGGTGAGACTCGGAGTGATTCGGGGTTTCTCCAGCAGGCGGCGCTCTGCGGTTCATAAAGCCGTTCGCATCTAACCACGGGATCTGTCTTTCTGCAGACATTTAAACTCCGAGTGTTATAATCTTTTACAGATATTAAGTACAGTACCTAACATACACAGGCAAATCTTCCCCAACGTTTGCAAACACACACATGTCCGGTGATCTCAGTCGACTGTGATTGGCTGATCCTGAGCAGCGCGGAGAAAAGTCACAGACATCACGTGACCGCCTGCAACACTTATTTACACCGGATCAGTGCCATTTACCTGCTTCTTCCACAATCACAGTTAAACTAGACAGTAACAGTTTAAAATAAGACCATAACTGTTTAGACCCATCTTACCTGACAAATTAAAGCTCAAGCCCGCCCCCCCCCCATCCCTCAGTTCTGATTGGCTGTTGACGGGAGAGCGCGTGGCCTTCTGCATGACGACAGAAGGTCATCTAAACACATGTTTGCTGATATACAGTATGTACATTAATATTGATCGAACCAAGGAAACAGTGCAGCGGGTTTAGATGTATATTATTAATTGTGCTCCCATGAAATCCCCCGGATATCTTATAGTATTGATAATTAATGAGGTGTCATAATCCAATCACAAACATTTACTAATATAGTGAGCCAATGGAAAAATCTCATACAGACTGATGCATTATGAATGTTTCTACAGGAGAGTGTGTGAACATCATTATGGCCAAACATATACAGTTTCAGACCCTTCATTAATATGTATGTCATCAATATTTTTTTAATAGATTTTTTTAATAGATTTTTTTTAATAGATATTTTTTTTAATATCAATATTTCTGCTAACTGTTATCTTAAAGGGATATATCAGAAGTCAGATAGAGCTTTATTACCAGTGTTTACACACAGAAGGAATCTGACTTGGCGACAGGACAGACAGACACAGAGATGGAATATAACCCTATTATAAGACAAACAGAAAATTAAACAATGCACTATATACAGAAGTAGAAATATAGAGAAAAAACATGAAGTTGTTTAAATGAATGTACCGATATGTTGTACAGTTTTCGGATTCTATGTATAAATGTGTCAGTTATGAATGTTTAATTGTTCAGGCCTGTGGGGAAAAACTGATTCAGCAAAAAATAAGAGAAAATTCTCTTATCATGTCTTTAGAGATATATATGAAGATTTTTTGAACAATAAATGCATATTAAGTTAAAGAAGGCAGAAGTCTCTGAACTAGTTTTTTGAGGAGGCTATGATGGACCAGCACTGGTGTTTTGTCTTTTTCTTCATGTTCTTTATTAGAAACGTTTGGTTATATCTCACAGAACGTGAAGAAGTCCTTATCTGTGGTTCGTTTTATATTTGTGCCTGCAGTGCACAGATGTGTTCTCCAGCATCGCTCGATCATCGCTGGTGTTGTGCAGAGGTGCATCACTGTACATCTGTGGTGTAAACAGGAAGAGACCCAGTCTAGAACAGGAAACCGGTGAGTATGATGCATGTGACAGATAGCAGATGCTATGTTTACTCAAACACACACTGTACCTGCGTCTGCGTCCTGCTGCTTCAGAACATCTAGAGAGGTATGTCAGCTTCTACACTCATGAAACAACTCGGTTTACACTCACAACAGGCATTTCAGAGGTGTTTCAGTGCTTTGACACAGATGTGTGTTTAATGCTCTCTCTCAGAGAATGAAGCTTTCCTTCGTTTGTCTCATTTTTACAGGTGCATCTAAAAAAAATTGAATATCCTGAAAAGTAAAAAAAAAATAGTAACTTATTTAAAAAAGTGTAACTTTTTTGAGTTTTGGATTTTTGACTTTCATGATCTGTAAGCTCTTATCATCAAAATAAAAACAAAAAATACATTTGAAATGTTTTACTTTACATATAATCAGTCTAGAATATATGAAAGTTTCACTTTTTTAAACAAGTTATAAAATGTTTTTAAATGTTGCACGATAGTCTACGTTTTTGAGATGCATCTGTTCATACTATCCTGTTTTATCAAAGGGTTGGTTCAAATAAGAAAATTAACTTTAAGTTGACAACCCAGAGTTGTCAGTGAGTAGCTTTGTCTCTTTATTTACACGCTGTATTTCTGCCCAAGCCTTTTATACACCGCACTTACTTAAATGACACCCTGAGGAGAGTAAACCTTCATTATGATGAATCACATGAGCGACGGATGAAAGCTCTGTACACCACGAGAGGGCAGTGAAGCTTCACAAAAGCCTGTATTTTCCTCCCTAATGTCATCTGAAGGCCTGCTGAAGCCCAGATTCTGCTTCACGACGCCTCAGGACACTTGGAATGGAATGGATTAAACTGATTATAGAATTCATAGCTCAGTGCATGTATATTTCATTTAAACATGCTAGAAAAAGAGCACTAAGTCAAGCACAAGTGACTATTTAAGCCCGATCCAGAACTCATGACACACTGGATCTGACGTCTGTCCCGCGGGCATAAACACTCGCTCATCAGACCCAAGCGCTTCTTTGGCGCCGGTTTTAATCTGAACTAAAAATGTACAACATATCCGCATCCACATGCTTTGAAATCAAAGTGTGGAAATTAGGAAGCTTGGCTTCTAACCGGGGCTATTTCAGTGTCTCATATATTCGCATGTCTCTATTGACATCTAATTACAGTAATACCCACCTACACCAGGAATTACAGCAGATAAGGCTTTCAGACGGCAGCTATTACTGTCAGCCGCTGGAGCGGAGCTCTCAGAGAGGGAAGCTAAGATATCACGGCTTGATTCTGAAGGAGATCTGCATGTTTGATGGTGTTTGTGCGATGCACACGGATGTGGTTTGATGGATGGATTGGCTCGTGGCCATGGAGATCCAGAAGAGCGCTTGACAGAACGCCCACTCCTTCTACTGCTTCTCAAGACGCTCACTGAGCACAGAGAGAAAACAGACAGATCTCTGGGGTGTTCTAGCTTGTGTCAGCTGCTTTCCATTTGATGACATTTTACATACAAATGCTATTATATTAACCTCAAGATGTACTGTCAAACCAAACATTATTCAGACTCCAGATATAATGTTTGATTTTTATTTTACTAGTGTGTGCAGGACACTATAATTAATTTATGTAAATGAGGCTAGCAAAATAAAGTAAACTGTGACATATTATACCCCAAAATTCTTCATACAGTGAACTAGCAGTGACATTTGGGAACAAAAATGATTCAGACACTTTGACCTGAGCATGTTTTGCTTCAGTGTTTTTCTTTAATTGCTAATGTGATGTTTTTCCACCACAGACTGAACTAAATGAAGCATTGCTTGGTGATTGGTCGAGCTAAATTGGTATTATCTTAAATGTAACAGCTGACAGCTATTCAACCGAAATCATTACATACCTTTCTATCAAAGTTATCTGACATTATCAAGATCAGTTAGTTCTGACACAGTTTAACTCTGAGTTCTTCTCATATTTTATTACCATTTTCTCAACTATAGTGAATAAACCGTGATATAATGTGAGAAATGTTGATGGTGTCTGAATAAGTTTTGGTGTGACTGTATATATTCTTCAGATTCTCCATTCTGTGCGCTTCATTTCAAGAGGTCTTATCCTATTTTGTTTAAGAGTATCTAGATTTTTACATGTTTTCATGAGAAAGTATGGAAAGGTTGCATGTGTAATGCAGTTGCTAAGCGCTTTGGAGTGGTTTTATCATATGGCTTTGCAGTTAGGATTGCTGAGAAGGTGTTTTCCCTCCTTGTTTATCTGTAGGAATGTTTACATGCACTAATGAATCAAATCTGACTTAGATTCAGAACGTTCTGTTTATATGAACCATAACGCAGCGATTCAATTCACATATTCATTTACATGAGCATTACATGCATTCTGAACTAAACTTCAGCACATACACAGCGTTCAGAACTGGAGAAAATATGAAAATGATCGTTTTTGCCTTGATGACGCATATAGAAATAAAGCTGATATATGACAGAGGAGATTTTAAGCATAGATTTCCATCACTGACCAGTTCATAAGATGCAAATAAACACATACACATACTGTAAACATACTGAGGCTGTCAAGCAATTACATTTTTAATCTAATTAATTACATGATGTGATAATTAATTCATCTAATTAATCCCAAATGGACTGCACTTCAATTATGGCTGAGAAATGGCACCCCAAAAGATCATTTAATGTCATTATTGTGTTAAATGAGAAAAGTATTGACGCTTTCATGAGCCAAGTCGCACACTAACTGAGCTCTGTGTATATTACCGTCTTTTACTGTTGTTCGTCTTCTTTTCTTGCATTTGGGGAAGTTTTTTCGTTTGTCGCTGGTCTGGAGATGTCACGCAGTTGAAACTCGCTTATCATCCTCGCCAATTAAGAAGAAAACAAAACCAGCGGCCGCGGTGGGCCGAGCCGACATGAAGACAATATGGCGGTCACTATAAAGAGATTTGAGGAAATTTTGAAGGCTGAATTGGCAGCAATGCGCACCATATTCGCCTCTCACATGACTACAATCCAGAATATATGCTCTAAAGTTGACTTTTTAATCGAGGAACAGAGAGAGCAGAGGGAGCTGATCGGCGAACACACTGGGCCTCATTTACGAAACGAACGTAGGACCGATAATTGGGCATACGGTCGTTTCTACGCAAAACTTGTAATTGATCAATATGGACGCGATCAAATCTGCCGTGAGGTCTGAGCTCGTGTACGCAAGTGTTTGAGTTAGCCTGAACTTGCGTGCAGCACAGAGAATTTCGGAGAATTGTATAATGACAGCATTTTGTTCATTTAGATAATTTTCTTAAACCGACAAACAAAGCTTTATTTTTTCTTTCAGGGCTTTAGCTTTATGCGCATATAGCAGCATAAATACACCATGAGGAATCACACACCTGCAGCGCTTCTGTGAATCGAGAAAAACAGAAATTAAAATAAAATAAATAGGGCTACACAAAATATATGTATCTTAATTAACCGATTAAAAAAAGAAAAAAAACACTTTAGTTTTTTGTGACACTCTTAATGCATTTTATTTGTTTTCTTTATATCTTTATTTTTTTATTGAACTGATAGGTGATCAAACACACTCAAACACACAACATCTCAGTGTTACTAACTTGATATTTCATTTTACAGATGTAAAAAATATACCTGTGACGTATCAGTTATGCACTGAGGAAAACACAATGTTTCAAATGCGTTAAACAGCACAAATATTCGCTGTTTGCTATGGTGGATCGATTTGATCCATGATCGACATTAAGGGCTGCTTCAGAATAAGCTGTACGTCACATTATCCTGACTCACTGAACCTGGATAGCATTAGTCAGATTGCGTGAACTTGAATTGTGCTTTATGGAACCGCTTTAGTCCCGATTGATTTGTTAGGTTATTTCAAGTCAGGTTTTGGACTTTAATCCCCGCTTTTCTTAGCGTCTTTTATGGAACAGCCCCCAGGTTATATTTCTCTGTGCCGTAAACTCTAGGGGCGGGGCTTCTAAACCGGGTGTTTTTAGGGGCGTGATATTCAAGCGGCGATTGTTTTCTGCCGCCACATTTATCAATGTACTATCTTTACTCTAATGATGTCTAACGATCTTTCGTACGATGGGATTGGTGGCATACAAATGTTTCATAAATCACACGTGAGCTCTGTCGTAAGTTGATTTGTGCGCTCGTTTCTACGTTAGATTGATAAATGAGGCCCACCTCGAGCAGCAGGTGACTGATCTACAGGACCGCAGCAGACGCAGTAATCTCCACCTGCTGGGACTACCTGAAGGGGCAAGAAGGATGACCCGATCGGCTTTCGAGTTTACTCCAGAGCTTCAATGGATCACTCCAAACTGCGAGTGTTTCTCTTCAATCTGTTACGCTATAATGACAGGAGTTTGATTCTAAATGAAGCGAGATGCCGCGGTCCTGTGAAAGCGGGTGATGGTGCGATGTTGAGCTTCTTCCCCGACTTCTCTACCGCGACGGGAAAGATGCGGAGCTCCTTCAGCACAATACGGAAGAAATTGAAAAAGGCAGGTCTGCAGACCTTTCTTCAGTATCAAGCTATGCTGAAGATCATCACGAAACACAGCGAGACCAAACTAATGCACTCACTGGACGAAGTGCATCAATTCCTGAGCTCCATTCCTGCTCCTCTTTCTCCCGGGATGGACGTGGCATAAGGGTTTGATAATACAGAATGACTCCACTTCTGATTTATTGATCTAGATCTTCATGTGACAATCGGCTACTGGCAGTTCTTCATGTAAGATAGGAAACTTGGTTTCACTAATGTAACTTACAGTTTTCAATGTACATATGTAGCAGAGGCCAGCGTGTAAGTGCTGTGCAGGTTAAACCTCACTCCCCGACCTCAAGTGGCGCTTTAGCGACAGACACTAGAGGCCGTGGCCTTTAGCCTCCTTGTTAGAGCGCCCACTTCCTACCCTGGAGACCGCGGTTCGAATCTAGCTCGGAGCGAGTTATTCTGTTCTCTTATAATAGGGCTAATGACAGTGTTATAAAGAATGGTACTGGCTGTCATGTTACTGTCACTGATTAAGATGGGTTTTTACCCCAGTCTGTAAAAGTTTTATGGGGTGGGTTTTATTTATGTTAATGGGTTTTTAAAGGCAGACTTGAGTTAATTCATTTGCAGTGGTATAACTTTCTCTCATTTGTTCAGTTCACTTATTTGTTTGATTGTAATGAAATTAATATAATAAGTTGTAATGTCAATGGTTTAAACGGCCCCCATAAATGTCCAAGTTTGTTTTTACAACTACTGCGACGAAAAAAGGTTGACATTGCTTTGATCCAGAAAGCTCATTTGTGGATGGATGATGTTCATGAATGGATGCAGTAATAAATATTATGAGGTGGTCTCCTTTGCTTCGACTGACAATAAAACTAAAGGTGTTTTGATAACTGTTTGAAGACATTTAAATATTTCCATTTTAGACAGAAATTGTGATAATGCTGACAGAAATGCCTGTACATCCCTTTATGGAAAGTAATTCTCCCTGATCCTAACGGATCATTCTGTTGTTTCTGTCACAAAGAGAGACTGGAGGATTCAAGCTGCAGAAACAATAGCGGTTTATTGAACACGTCAGAATATCAACGGTCTGGTAATCAAAAGTGCACCGCGTCCGTCTGGCTTGGTAACACAGGGATGCAAAGGATGGCCAAAGTATCCGGTGGTGGAGACCAGTGACGATTGGAACCAGGAGACGAAGAAACCAGGAAACAGGAACGGCGGAAATCACTGACCATTACACGGCAGGCAATCCAAGGATCTGACAACAAAAGATAGCGTGAAAGCGTCTTATATAGCGCTGATAACGATCCGCAGCTGGAGCGAATCAGCCACACACACAATTAATTTGTTTATTTATGCATTTATTTCATACTTCAAATACATTAACATATTTATTGACATATCAATTACTCATATAAAATTATAAGTAATCTTTATTTGGAGTATGTCTTTATTGCACAATACACATCTCATAATATTATGTCTAAATTGTCTTACACTATTACAGTGACTATCACTATTACAGTTTTTCTCGATTGCTAAAACACTATAACCAAGCTTTTGAACTAAAATTTCAAAACCATAATACCATTTTTCAAAAAGCACACCCATTTCCCTAAACTATAAACACTATTCCCCTGCTTTAACACATGAGTCAGATTTGGTGTTCCTGCAAAACTCAGCGCTTACACCATGTGATCATTTAGACAGCACTAGCATTCAATATTGTTCACTCAAGTCTGCACAGTTTGAGCTTAATTAGCACACAATTACCCAAGTGGAAACACTAGGAGTCTAAATGTATCACACACCAATCAGAACCTTCGATGGATAAAGGGCCAAAGTCAGCTGACAGTGTTTCTCAGAGGCTTTGGTGCATTTCTCAGATCAGAAATGAAATTCTCAAAACTACTTGTTCAACCTCCACATCATCTAGTCACGTGTGCACATCATAAAAAGTTCCTCATTCTTTTGAGCAAGTTGTGATTTTACCCCCGCTGTATAGCCTGTTGAAGAGGTTCTCTGGCCTGTTCCAGACCAAAGACGGGATACTGGGGCAGAATAATTAGTTTTGTTGTTTGCTGTATTGTACTGTACTCTGAGGAATAAAACATTTGGGGAGTACCACAAGCAACACTTATTACCGGTTTTTGTAGTATTGTTTTGAATTGATCTCATCAGTGTGTAAAACTGTGTTGTAGTGTGTGTGTTTTTGACTGTTTGTGTGTCATGTCTGAGAGCAAAGTTTGGTTTTTCAGCAAGATTGAGTTGTTTTGAGTGGAGAGCTTCATTTTGACACGAATATAGGAAGTTTGGGGAATTGAGTTAGAAGTTATGGATTCGTGTTTACTGTTTTGAGAATACGAGGCATAGTTTACGAGGCATAGTTTCAAGAAATGTGTTTAAGCAATCGAGAAAAACTGTAATAAGGATTGTATGATCTCTGTAATATAATATCAGTCTTTAAATGCAAGATATTTAAAGTGTACCTGAAGTATAATTTGATTGTAAACTTTAGCACAATATACTTCAGTATATCTTTAGTTGGACTTCAGCACAGTTAAAGTGCCTTAAGTACAAAATGAGTTGTTCCAATTTAGCAGACTTTAAATTTACCAGTTTAGTATTCCAAAAATACAATTGCAGGGTATTTTTATTTTGCACATAAATATATAAATGTAGGGGAGACCGGGGAGTCTTGTAACATGAGATTAGTTGCAACACGGTCAGTTTGACAAGTCAGAAAAGAGCTGTGTTATCAATATCATACACTCCATTCACATTTTTAATGTTACAGGACAAGAGGCATGTGAATGTGAGCAACATTGTAGATTTTATGACCAAAAAACAGATTTTCAGGAAAGAAACCAATATTTTTCAATAAGATTATTTTTTTCCTAGCAATCATTGTGTTGTAGATACAATCTTTTGACTTACATAACCTGCAGTAGCTGTTTCTCTAGTTTAATTTGATACTTTGCATTCATGCTAACTTAAACCCCACATGCTAAAACAGTTAGCTATGTCATGGCTGCTTGGGGTGGGGATAGTTGTAACAGTTCATTAAAAATGTTACAATCAACTCTTAATGATTACAATGAGTCCAGTTATCCAATCACATCCTCAATTGAGGCAAAGTCATGTGATGTTTTTATTGCACATCAAGGGATTTATGTAAAATTTGTTTCCATCATAGTTTATGAGCATAACTTTTTATTGGACAAAAACACTATCCGCCTCAAATG
Organism: Barbus barbus; assembly: GCF_936440315.1. Lineage (NCBI taxonomy): Eukaryota > Metazoa > Chordata > Actinopteri > Cypriniformes > Cyprinidae > Barbus > Barbus barbus. The sequence goes on from NC_136733.1 coordinate 272,850, forward strand.
AGCACATACGTTTTTTTTGTGCACATTTTTAGAATTTCTGCGCATCTTGACATTTCCATCTAGCATTCCAACTTCACATAAAAAATAGGTAGATGGCAACACAGTTAGTGACTGAACTCTTATGTGACAGGAACACAGTGCAAACACACACACACACACACACACACACACACACACACACACACACGTTGGTTTTTGTGGTTTATGGGGACTCTCCATAGGCGTAATGGTTTTTATACTGAACAAACTGTGTGTGCTATTGCCCTACACCAACCCTACACCTAAACTTAGCCCTCACAGGAGACTTTGTGCATTTTTAGATTTTCAAAAAAACACCATTTAGTATGTTTTTTAAGCCTTTTGAATTACGGGGACATAGGCAGTGTCCTCATAAACCACCTTCATATTGTAATACCTCTGTCATACCCATGTCATTATACACATTTGTGTCCTCATAAACCACATACACACACACACACACACACACACACACACACACACACACACACACACACACACACTCACACACACACACACACACAGCAATTGTTTTTGTGCTAAATTGAAAAGGGATACAATATAAAGTTTTTATAATTTTAAATGGTTCACTTTATTCATAACTGATTATTCTTTGTTCTTAAATAAAACATTTTAATAAATTGGAAATGTGGGTCTTATTTCAGCAAATGACTTCACACTGTTACATCTATCCCCAGCCTGTGTTAACTCACTCCAGTAGTGGGGTAGGTTGTAACAATGGAACTCTTTGTATTTGACATTAACTCACGCAATCTGTGATTATGCAGTACACGTCAACCTCAACCAAGTGAGTTTTATTTGTAGTAGACAAATGTGGTTACAGTATATCAAAGTTTGAGAGATCTAGCACAAACAACCACTGAGTTACTAATGCTCAAACAAAAAGTGTTACTTTCATCCCTGGTCTCCCCTATTTGTAGAATACTTAGCAGAAAATAAATATATTTTAAATACCTTTTAGTATGTTTTTTCCACTAGGGCCGTCCCCATACGTTGGATACTGAGCCTCACTAACCACATCTTTGATGCGTTATCTGACATTAAATTAATTTATTTGTTTATATTATGTGTGGATAAATTACCAACTAGAGATGCACGGTTCTGGATAAATGTAGAAACCATTTTCTTTAATAGATATCACGACAACTAAACAAAATAGCATGCAATTTTCTAGAGCTTCTGCCAAAATGCAAATTGCTACAATCTGTTTATAAAATGTATTCTATATTCAACGTATTGTCAAAAAAAAAATCAAGTTGAACGAATGATTCAGTGACTCGCTCATAAAGACTTCACTTGTTTCATTCCTGAATGAATCAACATTTTTTGAACGAATCTCTTTTTTTTTTAAGTCATTTGTCGCCACCTGCAGGTGTTACAATGTAATTGAAGCGTGAAGTCACTTTCAAAAAGGTTTTCTCTTTTTTGATCGCTACTGTAGACAACAATGATTATGTCCGAACTATAAACTTTTATTCCAGTACTTCTGTGATTATTTGAATGTTTATAATGCAGAAATAACGATACAAAAGACTTGTAAAGATGTTTCATGCCCTCTCTGGGTCAGCGGCAGCACAAAACGCAGATTTTAAAATGTAAATGTTACATGATTTAAGGATTTAATAAACATAGCTCAATCACTGTCATTTAGGAACAAGACTGCGTTGGTGATTGAATCTGTTTGCGATCTGGCTATTTAAATATCCAAAACATAAACCGAGGGACTGAGAGGGGCCCCGGTGATGCTGGAAAATATTGTAACTGCATTTTATAATGAGTTGACTGTTCCCTCAAAATTACGCTTTATCGGTTTGCTTTGAATGCACTTGCGGGCGTGAGAAGTTTCAACCAGTCAGAAAAGAGAAAGATTGCCAAAAATTCCGTCGCTCACAGCATATTAACGCGGGGCTAGGCGAAGATGCCGATGCAGATCAAGGCAGGTAGGTCATATGCTATCAGTAGTAAGATACAGTAGGCTATTAGTCTAATAATTAACTTTGAGCTTGCAGTAGTTAGTTAGCGACTACACACTACAGCCATGGAAGTGAACATAAACAGTTGTGGAAAAAATCTGATGTGTAACATTAGATTAGATTCGTGATTTAGATCTTAATATACACCTCAAACAACGAAAGAAAAGAGCGAATTACTCACTGCTCTTGACTGAATAACTCTTGTAGCTTTATTAATTGTAATTAATACACTAAAGAAGATGCAATGATTACACTTACATTTATTCAATTGCTGTATTATTCTTACTTAAATGCATCTGTAAATTATATGTAAAATGGAAAAAAGTAAAGGACTGTTAATTCCATTTTTTCATAGGCCAATTTTGTATTTGCTCTACTGTTTTTTAATTTGCATCTTTGTTTTTGTTTTTTTAAATAACAAAGGTAAAATAACAAAAAGAGCTTTATTTTGATGATTTGTTAACTATGGTAATTAAATAATTGGAGGAAAAGATGCATTGTGATGCATCATAATCATAATCAAATCCTGAGGCAACTGAAGATTTATATATGACCTGTGCTGGCAAAATGAGTCACAATGAGCAAATTTTCAAAAATAAGTAATTTTTTATTTTCACATTCTCTATCAAAAGACCTTCAAAATGATATATAATTTGTTGGAATAGGGCGAAAAATGCCTGAGCTACAGTCGATGAAATCAGCAAAGTAAATTCTGAGAAAAACAGTGTTCAAATTTTCTGAAGGTTCCAAACCAAAATCCCCTAGCAACGCTGCATATTCCTCCAATTATTTTCTTAATGATCATTAATATGTTAATAATCACAATAAAGCTATTTTTCATTATTATAAAATAAAAAAAAATAAAATAAAAAAAGTAGAACCAATACAAGACAAATGCATTAATTAAAAAAAAAAAAAGGCAATAATTTTTTCCATTTTGTACCTAAACAAAGCAACAAGCATTCAAGTAAGAAAAACAAATAATCAAATGTAAAAATCACTTTTACAAATAAATTGATTGTTAAAACTACAAAAGCAGTTCAATCAAGAGCAGCGATCTGAGGCTACGTCCACACGAAGCCAGATTTCTCCCTGATCTTTTTTTTTGCCTCAAATTCCGTAAACAAGGAGTCGTCTCAGGAAATATCTGCGTACACACGGAATCACTGAAACTGACTGAAAACGATGTAGTACACATGCCAGAACAATATGTGGCGCTGTAATTCTGCCACAGAGATACACAAAAAAACAGAGAAATGATTTCAGAAATGATCGGTTTCACTCTTCGAAAACGCCGGATTCGTGTGGACGAAACGCCTATACGGTAAATAATTCATGCGTATACAGCGAAACGCGTCAACACACCTGCAAGTCATCAGCACCCTCATCAGCCAACCTTCAAAAGCACACATCTCACTTCACTCAATGTCCGATCTCGTCTCGACATTGTGGACCCTCTCTCTGAAACTTCCCAGATTCATTGAGATACTTACCTGCTTCACTCACCTGTTGTCTCTTCTTCAGTGTTGTCTCCCTCTCCCAGCTCCATCGTCTCCGCAGCTCCAGGATCACGCTCCATTCCATCTCTGAGGTGTGTGCTTCCATCCTTCTCCGCTCCACGATCTCCTGCGAACCAAGAACCACAGTCGTCATCTCCGTCTAGTCAAGAATACCTTCCTATCATCAAGTTACTCACCTTTTCTCTGCACCCGCATCAGTTGTTGACAATAAACTCACCTGTTTTAACCATCATTTCCTTTGTCCGAGGGTCATTCCGTGACAACAGTAGGCTGTGTGTGTGTTTATCGGGATCTCGTGCTGACAGAAGCGATTCATAATCATTCAGCGGCAGCGTGAGAAGCGAGCAGAGAAAAAGCTAGGCTAAACGTACAAATAAAGATTATTTTAGATGTTTAATTACTATTTGGAGCATTGGGATTGCTAGACGAGGGCTTAATTAACTCATTTTTGTGAAAACCTCAAATTTGACCAAAAGCAACATTTTTCACTTTTTTTGCCTGTAGTTCAAAATTAGCCCGTGCACATTCCGACTCATTCTGCCAGCACGGGTCACATATGTGATTTGGCCATAAGGGCTCAACAGTGGTTAAAATTTTTACTTGCCCTGCCACCAAAAATAAAAAAGGCTGTTATCATTGTTATCAAAAAAAAGTTTTGTTATCATTGTTTTTGATACCAAATTTATATATACCAGTTCAATTTTACAATTCTGGATTCCAACTGAAGACAAGTGAACAAATTATAAGCAATAGCACAAACAAACAGAACAAAGATAAAAATGAAAATATATATTTTGGAGTTTTGGAGTTTGTAGATGTTCAGTAACAGAAACTGAATAATCAAATGTAAAATAACATTGCATAGCCTACTTATGTATGTTTTTGTTCTGTTCAAGCGTAAGTTGTGGAAAGAAAGGCAATTTGGGGCTCGCGCATTGAAACCTACCTTTCATGTCTTCTTGCTCTTTAATGCTTTAAACTCTCTTGAATGTTTAAGTCGGCAAGGCTTAAAACTGGCACCAGGCCATCTGATCGGGCAGTCCTTATTGTCCAGCCTAATTAATTGTAGGCCTAATTAAAAAGGCTAAAATACAACTTTGATGGTAAACACAAAAACTTTGCTACTGCAGTTCGCTACAAAGGTTTCACTCATTCGTTATTGCATTAAAAATCTAAATTAGTGATTTAAAAAAAATGCAAAGATCCTCAAGCAGAAAGACATATTTGTGAAGGTAAATCAGAAGTGCACAGACTGTTTTGTGAAAGAGTAAGCTACATATACCGTCACTAATTTACCTTCCTGCACTGTTCCTAAATTAATGTTAGTTCATAATGAATTTAACCAACGTTAACACAATTAGTTAACCTATCTGTGTGAAATATGTCCGACTATGTGCATATGTGATCATGCAGTGATATTTGTGTATATTTTATATGACAGACCTTTATGTTTGGATGTTTTGTTAATGGCTTTTATTACTTCAAAATTAAAGGCTGATGACTAGCACTTTGTGATTATCAAGATTGAGTGAATGTAGAATGTAGTTCTCGTTGATGAAGGGCCCCTCAAGAGGTAAAGCCCAGGGGCCCCTTACGGTGTTAATGCGGCCCTCCATCAGGGCACCTCGATCAGGGGGGCATTTGAATTTCTATGGGGGGCACAAATCACGTTATGTGTGTGTGTGTGTGTGTGTGGGGTGGAGTACCGGTGGAAAGTGTGCAATCTGTGATTGCGTGCAGTTGCTGACGCTGCTAAAGCATGCAATCGCTTTCTTATGCATGCTGTTTCATCGGTTTCACTTTCGCTTTCGAAATCAATCATGTTCAGCAAGGAGGGGAGAGGATGGAAAGTGAAAATGCGAAAAAAAGATGATGAAAACGAAGCCCGCACGTCACTTTCAGGTAGGCTACATTCATAATCAAAGAAGTATTAAGATAATATATAATTTTTTTGTGGTATAAACACAGACCTAAGCCAACAAGAGCATTTAAAATGACTTAAAATGCATTATATAAAAACCATGAGGCCCCTGCTGAAAAAAACCCAATATAGACCATCACAGAAAATTCTAATACTATCACAAATGAATCACAAATAAATCACAAATGCCATTACAAACCATCAACTTTTAATCATTAAAACCATAAAAACTGTTTTCTGTAGTGTGTTTTGGGACATATTCCATTAGGATTTATTGGTTTTAACAAGCCACCAATAGAAGGTGACCAGTTACCAGCAGAGACCAACAGGGTCCATTACAGTTTCCATTAAAACCAATACAAGTCCCATTATAACCAGTAAAACCATTACAATTTTGCGATGGTGTATTGTTTTTTTAACATCATGTTATTACAAAGGCCTGGTCATTGCTGCTATTACACTTACATGACGATCATATCTTTGTTTAATAGGCTATTGGCCAAACATTTAATTCAAATATCCGCCTACTCTTTCATTTTTGGCCACCTTTTTGCTATAGATGACACAGCCTCAATAATTTCTTCAACAAAAAACATGTGGAAATCGCAACCCTTACAAAAATTAACCATGGTTTTCGTAATAAAACTGCTTAATTTTCTTCTGATTTCTGAATGCTTGAGACCATAAAATTAACCAGACAACTGTATTAATAAAAATAATAGCCATAGGTAAGTGTCTAGAGCTACAATTGTAATTTGTAAATTATACAATTTAATTACAATTTGTTTATTTATTTACTTTTATATTTTAATAAAGTCCTATTTTGACCCATATGGTAGGTGTTTTTTTAACTTCCATAATATTTAAGGGAGGAGGCACAACAATACAATCCTGCTTAGGGCACCATTTGGCCAGCAGCGGCCCTGGATAAAAACGTCTCCGCAATCTGCTTTTGAAGAAATATCGTTGTATCTTGCTACAGCGCACATTCTATCAGCTGCAGTTCTGGCGCCGCCGTATCAATATACTATACAGTGCCACATGCATTCACATCAGTAAGAAGATATTTTGGAGAATCTGGGTAACCAAACAGTAGCTGGTCCACATTGACTTTGACAGTAGGGGAAAAAATACTATGGAAGTCACTGTGGACCAGCAACTGTTTGATTTTCCACCTTCTTCTGCTAAACATAAACGCTATTTTCTGAAGAAGGAAACTCAGGTTTAAAACAACTTTTGAGTGAGTAAATGAAGGTATAAAAATAAAACACTAGCTTATTTAAATTCTTGGGTGAATTATTCCTTTAATGTTAATAAAACACCAAACACAAAGAGAAAAAATCACTCACTATTCTTGACTGAAAAACTTTAATACAGTTTCTTTAATAGGAATCAATCTATGTAGTGTTTTATTTTTATATTTGTTCCTTCAGTTTCTTGAATGCTGCTGCTAAATACACCTATTGTACCTGAAAATAAAACACGGTTTATTTTATTTGTATATTGTGTGTATTTGTAATATGTATCATTGTTCTCATTTTTTAATAACAAAGATAAAATAATGACAAATATTTTTATCTTCACCCACTTTGGCCTAAATATCTGCCGTACTTTTTTATATTTTGTTACCTTGAAAGGCTTTGTCTTTATAATAGGGAAATTAGTTTGGCTGCACTGCTCAAACAGCTTGAAAACCAACATGGCAAAGAATCGTGATAAATCATGAATTGTGATGCCCCCAGCCGAGGGGGAACCCCCACGTCTCTACGGCCAGACTGTGCTCGCTGAGTGTGTGTGTGTGTGTGTGTGTGTCAAATTCAATTTCAAATTCAAATTTTATTTGTCACATACATATACATACGTAGTACGACATGTAGTGAAATGTATTGTACTACTGTCCAACAAATTGTCGAACAAAATTAAGAAAAACCTCAAGTTTACAAAAATACAAATAGAAAAAGTACAGTAAACATATATATATAGAAATAAACTAGCAATAAAATAAAATAACAAATAGATATGAGAATAAAAATAGATATGAGGAATAAAAAATAGAATATGATTCTATATAGATTCTATAAAAAGTAAAGTGTATGTCAGTGATAAAGTGTCCGTGTGCTGTGCTGTGCAGTGCAGTAAAGTGAGTAAAAGGAATACTAAAGACAAAGACAAATGGTATGTAAGTCCCACTCATTTATCCTTACGTAACCTTTTACAAATTAGTGCAGATTGTACTTGAAAAATGTGCAAAGTGGAAGTGTGGGGTGATGTGATTAGAGTGGAGAGAGGTTAAGACTCCGAATGGCCTGCGGGAAGAAGCTCCTCCTCATTCTCTCTGTGTTCGCCTTCATGGAGCGGAAGCGCCTCCCTGAACGCAGCAGAGAAAAGAGTCCATTGTTGGGATGGCTGAGGTCCTTCACTATCTTCCTGGCCCTGGTCAGGCACCGCTTGCTGTAGATGTCCTGCAGGTCAGGGAGCTCGGTGTGAATGGTACGTTCCGCTGAACGCACCACCCTCTGGAGGGCTCGTCTGTCCTGCATAGTGCAGTTCCCGAACCAGGAAGTGATGCTGCCCGTCAGGACGCTCTCAATGGTGCAGGTGTAAAAAGTCTTAAGCACCCGAGAGGGAAGTCTAAAGTCCTTTAAGCGTCTCAGATGGTACAGACGCTGCCTGGCCTTCTTCACCAGGGTGCTGGTATGACAGGACCAAGTCAAGTCCTGCGTGATGTGAACACCCAGGTATCTGAAGCTGTCCACTCTCTCCACTGGAGTCCCGCTGATCGTGATCGGCTGGTATGACCGCTCCTGTTTCGTACTGAAGTCCACTATCAGCTCCTTAGTTTTGCTGATGTTCAGGTGTAGACTATTCACCTGGCACCAACTCTCCAGGTTCTTAATCTCCTGTATGTAGGCCGTCTCGTCGTTGTCTGAGATCAGGCCCAACACAACAGTGTCATCAGCAAACTTGATGATGGTGGTGGAGTTGGAAGTGGCCACACAGTCATAAGTGTACAGTGAGTACAGCAGGGGGCTCAGAACACAACCTTGAGGGGCTCCAGTGCTTAGGGTGATGGAGGATGAGGTGTGTTTACCCATCCGTACGGCTTGCTGTCTGTCCTTCAGGAAGCTGGAGATCCATTGGCACAAGGATGTGCTGAGACCAAGGACCTCCAACTTGGAGGTGAGTGTGGAGGGAATTATGGTGTTAAACGCTGAACTGTAGTCCACAAACAGCATTTTTACATAATTCCCTTTTCTGCAGTCCAGGTGACTTGTTGTGGTGTGGAGGAGGTGCGAGATGGCATCCTCCGTGGAGCGGTTATGCCTGTATGCAAACTGTAGTGGATCCAGTGTGTCTGGTAGTGGTCTCTGACCAGTCTCTCAAAGCACTTCATCACCACTGATGTGAGGGCTACAGGGCGATAGTCGTTTAGGCAGGTGGGCTGCGGTTTCTTGGGGACAGGAACAATGGTGGACTGCTTAAAGCATGAGGGGACTATGGACTGTTCCAGGGAGAGGTTGAAGATCTCGGTGAACACCGGTGCTAGCTGGTCAGTGCAGGCCTTCAGAACCCGACCTGTGATGCCATCTGGTCCTGCTGCCTTCCTGATGTTCACTCTCTTGAATGCCCTCCTCACGTCATGCTCCGTGATGGTGAATACGTTGTCCTCACCGGCTTCCTCAGCGTGCATGCAGTTAGCACTGCTAGCGCCGTTAGCGTGATTAGCTGCAGCCTCGAAGCGAGCATCAAAAGTGTTCAGCTCGTCAGCCAGAGAAGCGTCTGCATTCCCCGATCTGGAGGGTGGTGTTTTATAGTCCGTGATGGTTCTAAGACCCTGCCACAGACTCCTAGAGCCGCCATGTTGGAATTGCGACTCTAGTTTCCTCCCGTAGCGCTGCTGTCAGACTGTGCTCGCTGAGTGTGTGTGTGTGTGTGTGTGTGTGTCAGACTGTGCTCGCTGAGTGTGTGTGTGTGTCAGACTGTGCTCGCTGAGTGTGTGTGTGTGTGTGTGTGTGTCTGACTGTGCTCACTGAGTGTGTGTGTGTGTGTCAGACTGTGCTCGCTGAGCGTGTGTGTGTGTCAGACTGTGCTCGCTGAGTGTGTGTGTGTGTGTGTGTCAGACTGTGCTTGCTGAGTGTGTGTGTGCATGTGTGTGTGTGTGTGTGTGTGTGTGTCAGACTGTGCTCGCTGAGTGTGTGTGTGTGTCAGACTGTGCTCGCTGAGTGTGTGTGTGTGTCAGACTGTGCTCGCTGAGTGTGTGTGTGTGTGTGTAAGACTGTGCTCGCTGAGTGTGTGTGTGTGTGTGTGTCAGACTGTGCTCGCTGAGTGTGTGTGTGTGTGTGTCAGACTGTGCTCGCTGAGTGTGTGTGTGTCAGACTGTGCTCGCTGAGTGTGTGTGTGTGTGTGTGTCTGACTGTGTTCACTGAGTGTGTGTGTGTGTGTGTCAGACTGTGCTCGCTGAGTGTGTGTATGTGTGTGTGTCAGACTGTGCTCGCTGAGCGTGTGTGTGTGTGTGTGTGTGTGTCAGACTGTGCTCGCTGAGTGTGTGTATGTGTGTGTGTCAGACTGTGCTCGCTGAGCGTGTGTGTGTGTCAGACTGTGCTCGCTGAGTGTGTGTGTGTGTGTCAGACTGTGCTCGCTGAGTGTGTGTGTGTGTGTGTCATACTGTGCTCGCTGAGTCTGTACATCCTCAATGTTTTTCTGAGTTTCACATCAGTCACTGTGCTCAGGTAGCTTGCCATGGTGTACTCTCGATTTAGTGCCGAATAACACTCATTAAACACACATTTCTGTTGGTTTTTGATGGTGTTTGTCCAGTGGGTGATGTACTTGTGTTTCTCTGTGTTGATGATCTGTGTGGGCCGAATGGTTGAGAGTGTGTGTGAGTACTGAGTCAGTCTCAGCACCTGCTGGAGGGGACACCTTATGGGGTTCAGCTCTTGGTTTTTCAGGGCTTTGTAATGGTATGTGTTGGGGTCGCTTGTTTTTAGGTGTTTCCAGAATTTCAGGGCTTTTTTTTGGGATGTTTAGAAGGAGAGTGTATTGGCCTAATTCTGCCCTGCATCCATTGTTTGGTGTTTTTCTTTGGACTATGAGCATTCTTTTACAGAAATCTAGATGCAGATTTTCGATCGGGTGTTTTTCCCAATTTACAAAGTCAAATTTTATAGATGGCACCTCACTGCCATGTAATACAATTGGTTCAATTACTGCTTTGAAAAGTTTGAGCCAGATTTGGATTGGGATGTCGATTTTAATTGATCTTTTTATGGCCTTTGAGCTTTCTCTTTGAGCTCCTTCACAGCCAAAGTAAAGTTACCTATTGAGCTGATTTTTAGGCCGAGGTAAGTGTATGTCTTTGTGGTTTCTCTCTCTCTCTCTCTCTCACACACACACACACACACACACACGTTGGTTTTTGTGGTTTATGGGGACTCTCCATAGGCGTAATGATTTTTATACTGAACAAACTGTGTGTGCTATTGCCCTACACCAACCCTACACCTAAACTTAGCCCTCACAGGAGACTTTGTACATTTTTAGATTTTCAAAAAAACACCATTTAGTATGTTTTTTAAGCCTTTTGAATTACGGGGACATAGGCAGTGTCCTCATAAACCACCTTCATATTGTAATACCTCTGTCATACCCATGTCATTATACAAATTTGTGTCCTCATAAACCACATAAACGCACACACACACACTCTCTCTCTCTCTCTCTCTCTCTCTCACACACACACACACACACACACACACACTCACTCTCTCTCTCGCACACACACACACACACAAACACACACACACACACACACACACACACACAGTTTAGCTGTCCATCGTGTTCAATGATGACGCTTGCTCCAGGGATGGGGGTGGGTTCAGCGACGTTGCCGCTGGTGCCACTTCACGTGGGCGTCAAGTCCGCTCCTTGAGCTGCACACTCTTCCACAGATGGAGCAGGGGAAACCAGATACCAGGGGGGTACCAGCTGCCCACTGGTGTCTCTTGATGCGTCTCTCGGATCGTCGTTCTTGGCTGGTTTGGTGTATTTGAGATACTGCAGTGGCACAGGTGACCTGCCAGGCTGACCTGTCGAGTGCCAGAGATTCGAGCTGCGTAAGGGAAATGTTCGCTCGCTTTAGGAGGTCCCTGGTGTAGTCCTTAAAACGCCGCTTTTGCCCTCCAGCGGACCGCTTTGCGCCCATTAGTTGACTGTAGAGGACTTGGCGAGGCAGGCGATGTTCAGACATGCGTATGGTGTGCCCTAGCCAATGCAGGTGTTTTTTGGCCACTGCTGCTTCCATGCAGATTGAGTCAGTATTGCTGAGGATGACTGTGTGGGGGATTCGATCTTTCCAGGACAAGTTGAGGATCTTCTGTAGGCAGCGGATATGGAAGGCCTCTAGGTTGGTGATGTGCTAGCGGTATGAGGTCCATGACTCAGCCCCATAAAGCAGAGTGGCGTTGTAAACAGCGACCTTGGTACTGACCTTCAGGTTACGGTTTTCAAGAACCCTGCTACGTAGGCGTCCAAAAGATGATGAGGCTTTACTTATCCGGGTGTGTATTTCTGTGTCAAGGGAGCAGCATGAGGACAAAGTGGAGCTGAGGTAGGTGAAGTGGTCCACTGTTTTAAGTGGAACACCGTTTATGTGAAAACTGGGGGGGTGTGGGTGGAGAGAAGGGACATGACCTCGGTTTTTTTGAGTGTTAACCTGTAGGCCAAAAGATTGATACAGCTTGGATATCGTATTAAGGGCGTGCTGCATAGAATCCGAGCTGTGGGCTAAGACGGCACAGTCATCCGCATACTCAAGCTCACAGATTTGGCGGGTCTTTGTGCGGGCCTGGAGTAGACGGATGTTGAAGAGGCTACCGTCAAGTTGATATTCCACATGGATAACGTCTTCATGCCCCATGACACGATGGAAGAGGCAGGTGATGGCAGAGGGGAGTATGTTAAAGAGCACCGGAGCCAAGACACAGCCTTGCTTCACCCCAACGTTTACCTCAGAAAACTCAGACTCGAGTTCTCCCATGAGCACTCTGGCTTGCATCCCAGCATGCAGCTGCTGTAGGATGCTGAGAAACCTGGATGGTATTCCAAGTTTGGAGAGGTATTTCCAGAGCAGCTCACGGTTGATGGTGTCAAAAGCCTTACTAAGGTCGATGAAATCTACGTAAAGGTCTTTGTGCTGTTCTTGGCTCTTCTTCAGCAGCTGTCTCAAGACAAAAACCATGTCTGTCGTGGATCTGGACTTCCGGAAGCCACACTGAGTTTCCGGAAGCACAGCTTCTGAGATGTGCTCAACGAGTCTGCTGAGCATGATCTTGGCCAGGACTTTCCCTGCGATGGAGAGGAGAGATATCCGACTGCTCTTTCTCCTTTTTGCTTGTAAATAACCACGATGTTAGCATCCTTCCAGTCCTGTGGGAGGGTCCCATGTTCCCAGATGTTTTGGATCAGGAGGTGCAGATGGCGCGTGAGGATGTATCCTCCATGTTTGAAAACCTCTGCAAGTATTCCGTCAGGTCCAGCGCATTTGTTGATCTTCAGCCCTGCAATGGCTTGCTGGAGTTCAGTGTAAAGTGGTGGGGTGTCCAAGTGCATGGTTGGTGGCAGGTCTGGCAGATTATCAAGGATATGTGGGTCAGCAGGGTTGGTGTGGTTGAAGAGACTCTCAAAATGATTTGCCCAATGGGCAAGAATCTCGTGGTGGTCCTTGAAGAGCGTGGACCCGTCAGCTGATCGGACTGGTGCAATCGCCCGTTTCCTGGGGCCGTACAATGCTTTTAAGGCATCGTAAAAGCCTTGAGTGTTATTGCAATCTGCCAGGTTCTGGATTTATTTTGCCTTTTGCACCCACCAGCTGTTCTCCATAGTCCGGAGGGCTCACTGGGTTTCTGCTCTTACAGCAGTGAAGGAAGTTATAAGGGTGGGAGATCCAGGGCAGGACAGGAGATCTTTGTGGGCTTCATGCTTTGTTTTTAGGAGTGACTGTATCTCGGCTGAGTTACAGTCGAACCAGTCCTGGTGATGTTTCCTTAATTGGCCGAACGCCTCTAAGGCTGCGTTATAAATATCCTGGCGTAAAGCTGGCCAGTCGGCTGATTCTTCTGGGATCTTGTTGAGGTTTTCAGCAAGGAGCCGTCGGAGGTTATCTTTAGTGGTGTGGCTGTTCAGCGCTGTGCAGTTGAGTTTCTTGTATGAGGCTGCCCTCGGGCTACGGTTGAATGCTCATGAGTAGATTGGATCTGACCCAAGTGCAGGTTTGTCTTCAGGGTTTGCTCCCCTAGCCACTGTACCCTCGCGAGTTACCCCTCGTGGCTGTGGGATTGCCTTCTTCCGCCTTCTCAGCCGTTGTGATGGTTCACACACCACCATCTTCCGCCTGCGCCATCGTTGGGGTCTTCACTATTTACCCATAGTGTGGCTATTTGCCCATAGCTGGGACAGTGGTTGGCGGGCATCAGGGCGTTTCCACTCACCGATGGACCTGCATGCCACGTCTCTGGGGCCCACTGCTGCTCCGATATCCCGTACAGCTTAGGCTGGAACCGCAAGGGACCAGTTACCGTGTGTGCCATGGGGAGGCGTGCACGAGATCTTGGCAGTGGAGAGGCTATGTACCGGCAGAGGAGACTTGCACACACGGCTTCTTTTTTCACCCCTGAAGAACAAAGGGCTATCCGGTGGCAGCAGCTGAAAGCAGAAAGTGCCAAGCAGGAGCAACATGCATCATGCATGCTGCTAACTACAAGCAATACTACTGCAACACTGCCGCACTGACGCATTACACACCCTGCGTGTACAAAACACGCCACACACACACACACACACACCCACACACACTCGCTCTCTCTCTCTCTCTCTCTCTCTCTCGCACACACACACTCTCTCTCTCTCTCTCACACACACACAAACTCTCTCTCTCTCTCTCTCTCTCTCACACACACACACACACACACACACACACACAGATACACTCTCTCACTCTCTCTCACACACACACACACACACACACACGCAGACACACTCTCTCTCTCTCTCTCTCTCACACACACACACACACACACACAGATACACACTCTCTCTCTCTCTCTCTCTCTCACACACACACACACACACACTGTCTCACTCTCTCTCTCTCTCTCTCTCTCTCACACACACACACACACACACACACACTCTCTCTCGCACACACACACGCACACACACACAGACACACTGATTCTGATTGAGCTCATGCTCAGGCGGCTGATGTCATTGCTGCTGATAACAGCTTTCAGATGTGTTTTTGCGTGCTGCGGCCAGCACAAGGGCGATTTATTCCATTACACACTACACAGGCATCAAGGCCTGTGCCAAATAATCTCGCAGTGATGTCACAGTGGATGTGTGGGTTACACGGGACGCCGCTAAATGCCGTGATGCTCAACACTGAGACAGTGCATCACGTCACTACTACAGTGCTTTCTCATTCACAGTCAAGCATTACATTCAAGATAAAACACGTCAAGATTACACTTTAAAATCACTTTCAATTTCAGCTGCTGTTTATGGTGGCTTTTCTTTTGTTTTCAATTGTTGTTTGATTGAAGACAGATTGAATGCTTGTCCAAAAAGGCTTCAAAGTAATCTATTACTGTTTGTCTTTCTCTAATAGAATAAGTGGTTGTATGTGAGATGAGAGCTAAAGGTCTTTCTCGCTAGCTCAATCTCATCTTTCCTCAGAACGGTTCTCATGGATACCGCGAAAATATTTGGATAAATGTAAGACAGGGCTGCGCTAGCATTAAGAGCGATGCTCTCATCAGGAGATCATGACCCCTCCGGCGTGAGGTAATCGCTGGAGACCCCATGAAATCAATACTGTAAAAACAAACTGCTTCACGTTTCTAAGAGGTTTGCTGCCACGGCTCCGTGATTGAAAATGTTTTCTATGTTTTGCTTTAGTTTGGTTCACCACAAAACCAGTCATTCACTCTTAAAAATAAAGCTGCTTCACGATGCCATAGAAGAACCTTTTTTGTCTAAATGGTTCCATAAAGAACCTTTAACATCTGAAGAACCTTTCTGTTTCACAAAAGCTTCTTTGTGGTGAAAGAAGTTCTTCAGATTATAAAAAGGTAACCAAGAAAGAGATGGTTCTTTGTGGAACCAAAAATGGTTCTTCTATGGCATCGCTGTGAAGAACTTTTAAGCACCTTTTATTTGTAAGGGTAAATTTTTCGAAATTGAGATTTATGCATCATCAGAAGCTGGATAAATAATCTCTCCATTGATGTATGGTTTGTTATGATAGGACAATATTTGGCTGAGATACAACTATTCGAAAATCTGGAATCTGAGGGTGCAAAAAAAATCTAAATATTGAGAAAATCACCTTTAAAGGGACTATGTGTAGGTTTTTACTTAAAAAAAAATCTTTAAGATAGAGTTTTCATTTGTCCATTTATGAGCCAACCATAATGTAATAGGAAGAATGACACCTTGACTGTCCACCACGGTTGCCTCTATCAGCCTGTAGGCTCAGTTGTGTCTGGAGGAGTCGGGTCCGAATTGGCATGAAAATTCACAAAATGTGACGTCATGCGCGTTCTCGTCTACAGCGGCAATCGCTAGCGGTAGTGTTTGAAATGGACTCTGCGGACGGAAAGAAGCGACCAGCCTCCAGCACAACCCAGACACCCACAGAAATTCCTCGTAAGCTTAAAAAAAGAAAAAAAAGAAGCCTTATCTAGTGCGCACCGAGAACGAGCATGAGACTGGCTGCAGTTCCTCTAACGGCCACTGGTGTCAGTAACTGTTAGAAATGTCAGAACTTACGCAGTGCTCCTTTAAAGTTGTTCAAATTAAGTTCTTAGCAATGCATATTACTAATCAAAATAAAGTTTTGATATATTTACAGTAGGAAATTTACAAAATATCTTCATGGAACATGATCTTAATATCCTAATGATTTTTGGCATAAAAGAAAATCAATAATTTTGATCCATACAATGTATTGTTGTCTATTGCTACAGATATACCTGTGCTACTGATGACTGCTTTTGTGCTGCAGGGTCACAATGAATGAACTCTGGATGACATCACCTGCCTCGCTCAGTGCTTTCGTTTGTTTGTGCACTCTGTTATATCTGATGGAATAGAAGATTGATTTGTGTTTGAGTTTGTAAAGCCTGTCCTACTAAAAAAAGATCTGAAGTGACAGAGAAATGATAATGAGCTATGAATGCCCTCGTGAATCCTACAGGTTATTCGAGTTTAACGGAAAGCCCTGTTATATGTAAACAAGCCTGCTTTCAGACGTTTGGGTGGACCCGAGCCGAAACCAGCGCGGCCAGACCAAAGTGACCTTGATTTATCTTTGCATTTCCTTCAGGACGCTTTTCATAGGATAATACTTGTCAGCATGACCGATCGGATTATATTTTAGATTAGAGCCGCTTAGGAATATTGCCTCAACACACTCGTTTCATTCAGCCTCTCTCAGATCCTCCAGAGAAACCGCTCAGTCTCGCAAACGCTCGCTGACACAACAACAACAGCCACCTTACACACAACAGACACGACAAACACACTCCTTCACTTCGGCGTGGCTAACCAGGCTAGTCTTCTACATTCACACACGCCTGTGTTTCATTGTAAAAGCAGGTCATTCAGGCAGCATGAAGAATCTGGCCAGGTGACGCCTTAAATTGCACTCTATTAAATCAAATCAAGTCCAATTAAAAACAATCTAAAACAAACAGGTCAATTGGTTTAAAATGTGGCTTGTTTTATTATTTGAACAGTTTGGAGGTCTGGTTCACCTTAGAGCACCATAATAATCACTTTCCCCATCAATAAAAAAGAAAGAAAGCAAAGTGAGAAGCGTTATCCGTAGAACAGCTAGCGGACCAAATGAGACGCGTCTCTGAATAATCAGATCCACAAGAGTGGATCAGAAAGAGTTTCAGTTCTGATGAATCACCAGATCTACGACAAACTCCACGGGCAGCTCATTTTCACACATTTAGCATTTATCATCTTCTATCTGAATACACTGAAGTCCAACTTGAATTTGTTTTCAGTTATTGCATATCGCATGACCTTTGTGTTACCAGCATCACACGCTACTGTCTGATCTACAGGAACAAGGCTCTTGTACACTAACCTTAAACATGAGAATCAGTTAGAGAGACTTTTTCAGTTGTGTATTATAGAGAGAAAAACATTTGATCTATTAAGAACTAAGATGTAATTGCAATAGAAGACAAAGTAGCATATCAATCTGGATATTTCATTATTTAGTGAATATTTGGAAATTCTTAGAAAAAGCTGTTACCTCCTCGCATCTTTCCTTTCAGACTATTTCTTGAAATATAGAATATATCTGCAGAATTGCATTAGATGACAGCTTCTCCCCACGCATCTTCCAGCAAACGTCTTCTGGTTCTTCCCTGAGTCTTCATCTGTGCCTTGAAGTGTTTCTTCAAGCCGCATTTTGACAGTATGTAGTCATTGCAGGTATGTGTGCCCTGCTGAAAAAAACTATAGAAACCATCACAGAATTTGTAATGGTTTTACTGCTTATAATGGGACTTGTGCTGGTTTTAATGAAAACTGTAATGGTGCCTGTGGGTCTCTGCTGGTAATTGGTCACCTTCTATTGGTGGTTTGTTAAATCCAATAAATCCTAATGGAATATGTCCCAAAACACCACGTTTAATGGTTTCAATTCAATTCAATTCAACTGAAGTTTATTTGTTTAGCGCTTTTCACGATAAAAATCGTTGCAAAGCAGCTTTACAAAAAATTAAAGTTTCTACATTATATTTAGTAGCAGATTATCAGTGGGGGCTATGCCAAGTTGATGTACATATGGCAGAAATGTACAATAAAATCAGTTAATGATGTAATCAAACAGATGATGAACACTATTAACAGCAATGATTATATGTTGCAATCAAACTTATAGCAAAGTTTGGTAGTTCTATGTGTTGTTTCAGGGTTGGCATCGTCTCTTCTCAGGTGTTCTGGATCCAGACTGAAGCTTGTGTAAATCCTATATCAATCCCGTGGCAGAAACAGAGAAACAAATAGAGACATAATTAGCATAGCTGCTGTTCCAACCAAGCAAAAATGATTTGTTCAACCCAAATAAAGTCCATTTGATCAGATATAACTGCAGTACTAGATGAGATGCATTATGTGAATGCTTGGCTAAAGAGATGCGTCTTTAATCTAGATTTAAACAGAGAGATTTTACTGGTTAAAAGTTGATGGTTTGCAATGTTTGTAATATTATTTGTAGTGGAAACCATTAGAATTTCTGTGATGGTTTCTATTGTTTTCTTCAGCAGAGTGAACATGTGCTTTAGAAATACAGAGCAGCAGCTCTCAGCAAACTTCAGGATCCATGAAATGATTTAGTGCTGTCAAATAATTAATGCGATTAATCACATCCAAAATAAACGTTTTTTGTTTACAGAATATATGTGTGTGTACTAGGTATATTTATTATGTATATATAAAGAAACACACATACAGTAACCTATATATTTTGCAAATATTTACATGTATATATTTATATTCATATATACATATATTAAACATAAGCGTAATATATTTTTCTTAAATATACAGTATATATGCATGTGTGTATTTATATATACATCATAAATAAACACAGTACACACAAATATTCTGTAAACAAAAACTTTTATTTTGGATGCGATTAATATTTTGACAGCATTAAAAAAACCGTTGAAATGCTATAAAATATTTTTTATTCCTTGTTTTCTGCTCTCAGTATCTGTTGTTCACACTGAAGAACATACCATTCTAGAAACTTTTGGATTCTCAAAATGAACCGTGGTTAATTTAATATAGAGACTGTTTATTAATAAAACAGTCATAATTGTCATAATTTCAGCAGAAAGAGCGAAGGGTAAACATCACATACGGGGGTTGTTTTGGAAAATTTGGGGTACTTTGAGTCAGAAAGGTTTTTATCAGTCACGGCTAATGCAATCATAAATCTCCCTCCAGAGCCCGAGTCGATCTGTAATCATCAACTCACTTATCTGCGACGGGGAAGTTAAGAGCTATTTCAGAATGACACGGCCTCACGCTTCTTCTGAACTATGATTAATGATACGAAGAAAAGAGAATTTCTCTGAGAAGTGGGATATGGGAGGGGAAACACCTCCAGATGCTGTAATCGTGGTTTCATCGAGCAGTTACAGGAAGTTATATTTACAGGAGGACGGTCCTCCTTCTGCCGTGACTGTACAATAAGAAGCAGAAATGTGTGGAAGCTCCGGTAGTTTCCGCTGCATCTTCCAGCGTGTCAAGACAGCGGCTGTTGCCAAGGCCATGCGGCAGTGTTCACCTCAAATAGCAGCATGTGGCGATCACGGCTATTGTGTGTTTGGATCTAATGGCTCTCAGCTTCTCATCTTTTATTGAAGGACTCTGGTCTGCGCACGCACACGCACACGCACACACACACACATACACACACACACACACACACGAGGGGGTGTGTCCCTCCTACTCACATGTTGCAACCTTGATTACACACCCGCACCCTCCCAAAGCAAATATTTCACTGATCTCTCTCTGTCTCTCTTATGTTCAGTAGTTGCACTGATAATGACTCCTAATCAGAATGTATTAAAAATTCCACAGTTCTGCCCTTGACTCTCCTTTCTGCCACACAACCTCTGCTGAAAAAACAATAGAAACCATCACAGAGATTCTAATGGTTTCCACCATAACAAACATTACAAAACATCAACTTTTAACCATTAAAAAATGGTTTCCTGTTGTTCGTTTTGTGTGTTAACAAGCCACCAATAGAAGGCGACCACAGGCACCATTACAGTTTCCATTAAAACCAGTACAATTTCTGTGATGGTTTCTATAGTTTTTTTCTTCAGCAGGATGATGTTAGACGTTACACGCGGGGTCAACAAGCAGTAATGTCTTTGTTGGATAGCTATTTTAGAAATAAGTAAAGACAAGAACTACAACATTACATAAGACATGACTTCACAGAAAGCCTTTGTATTGCTACATGATTGTCCCTCTTTTGGGACGACGTCTGCTCTGTGACGCGACAGAAAGCCTATCGAGTCTGAGAATGGACGGAAGTCTTCGACCCAAACCCGCTTCTCCTGGCGCTGTGTGGGAAGAAAGGTGGGCGGAAACAGAGCGTTAGTCATTCCCAAAAGACTGAGCATCCGCATAACTCTGAGCAAACAACACAAACCTGCAGAGCAAAACTTATTTTGTTGACTTGGAGCCTGAAGACATCACTTTGTAAAGTATCCAGCAAATATAAATATATAAATCACGTTTAGAACTGTCTGCTGAGGTTTGCCTTTTATTGGTTTGTGGTGGTTTTCAGCCGTTCTCTCTCTTTGAAGGAGATAGCTGGCGGGATCTGAGACCCGGTCAGTTCCCCGTTACGCTCACGGTAGCACAGATTCCCCTGCAGCTCCTCAGCTCTGACTTTTACTTTCACAATGACCCAGACGGCCGTCCTTGTGCTTTACTGGAAGTGCTGCTCATCTTTATGGGAAAGGCTGTGACACACCGGGTGGGCGGCTGTGCTTCTCGCACTTACAGGACCTGGCCGAGGCACAGAATATCTTTATGACCCTTGTTAAGACAACTGACTAATGACTTTTGCCCAGACTGTCGTGTCATTTCTCAAGTGCCAGATTTGTGTGTGTACTGGACTGAAACACAACAACACTGAATTATTGTGTTAAAGAAAGGCATGACATGAGCAAGACAAGTTTTCAGAAACCTACTCCGCTTTATTGTTGATAAAAAAAGAAAACAAAGAACAGCATTTAAAGACTGCATGTTATTTAGAAGCAAATAAAGCAGCGAGGCAAGTCGCCCCTTAGTCACACGTTCCCGTCAGCCCGTGTTTGACACCAGTCGCTCGAGTCTTTGTGTAATTCTCTCGAAAAATAGTAAATGAGGCTCCAGAACTGGCCGTCAAAATCTGACACTCTTCCCCATCAAGACACACCGTGCTGCTGTAACATATTCATCATCAAACTTCATCTTCGACTCAGTCATGAAAGTCTGACTCTAATTTGGGATCAGGACTGAGAAGATAATCGTCTTCTGTACACACAAAGTAAACCGAGTAAACTCATTTTTAGTATGTGTATATATGACACACAGTAAAGAGAAGACCTTGTGGTCTGTCAAAGATTTCTTCGTTTTAAAATAAACGATGCGATCAGTCTTTAGAGTTGGATCAAAAAACACAGCCATTCAGTCCCAATGTCCCAGGAAACAACACAAGAGTTAGGGTTCATATAGAGGAACACATAACAATCAGGAACAAATCAAGGACCAGTGGAAAAACTCGAGCACTCGGTGGACAAATGTACCAACAGTAGGCGTGTACGAACACAAACCAGCAACACAGAAACACTTAGAGCCGAGCTCAAATAAAACAACACCACACTGCTCCGTAAAACCACTTCAATAAATAAAGCATTCGGAATGATACAAAGTAATACAGTAGGTACCGTACACACACTATTCTTAAAACAATTTTGTACAAAAATACAATACGTTTGTGACATCAAAAACCTTATTCAAGTTTCAAAAAATAAATATCTTCTTGTTGCACAAGGTTATTTGACAGTTCTAGTCCTGTCTCAGGTATCCTTATGAATCATCTCCGTAACGGATAAAGATATATAAATAAAATCATCTGCATCTCCATTGACTGTGAGAAAGGCATTGAACAGCAATTCTGAGCAGCAACGCTGGCAGACGTACAGGACTCTTTAACGCACGGATGGTTTTTGCAAAAGCAGGCCTTCCACGAGTCCTTTATCGCAGCGTTACATCATCGAGCTGATCCGACGTCTTCTGCTCGCCTTGTCAAACAATGTCTGGGTGCCATTACCAACAATCTTTCAAAATTTCTCTCATTTATTATTTTTATCTTCTATAAACATAGTTGTAGTTATAGTTCAAACTGTCATGCTGTACACAGAGGATAAATATTACACATCATTTAATGTTTCTGATTTATGTGCAATCGTGTAGTTTCCCAAAAATAACGTGTCAACAAGACACTAGTATTCCGACCGTGTTCTTCCTCTCCTCAGAAAACAACATAAATACAAATTCTGTATAAATAAAATAGCTTCATAATTCATTTTTTTAAAACAATTATAAAATAAAATGCAGAAAAAAAATGCAAAATACTATTGATCAAAAGCCCTTTTGCTGTATTTCATATTTCAGGTCAGTTTTGACTCTTGACTTGGTGCATTATCCCATTTCTTTAGTCCAGAGTAGCTTTTTCACGCCATTACTCTAGGTTAACACAGCATCAATACTCATTAGATAAATGGCAAAAACACGCTATCAACCCATTATTAGAGCGTATCTCCTGACAGGAGATTACAGTGCAAAAGGTCTCGGAATGCTCAGGAAATTCCCAACTCAAAAACGGCCAAAGGTACCATTTAAAGTTTTGCACAGTACCACGATCCTTTATCCGCAGATGTCTCTTTGCTTATAACATTGCGATATTAAACAGTAATACTTTTGAAAAAGTCTTGGTTCGTATAAAATATTTTTTTCTCATATTCACAAATTGCACAATATCAAACCAACCAACAAACATATGCTGTAATGTTGTTACTGAGATAAGATGACAGATTAAACCAAGAG
Organism: Barbus barbus; assembly: GCF_936440315.1. Taxonomy (NCBI): domain Eukaryota; kingdom Metazoa; phylum Chordata; class Actinopteri; order Cypriniformes; family Cyprinidae; genus Barbus; species Barbus barbus. The sequence continues at coordinate 296,015 of NC_136733.1, forward strand.
ATTTCCACTAGAATACAGGTGACATCTCAAAGCAGTATAAAGGGAGAGGTTCTCTTCCACATTTGTAAGAGTCCGTCAGGAGCTTTGGAGAAAAGTTTGCATAATAGTGCAACAATTTTAGAAACACGAACCCCCAAAACATATAAAGTTTGTCCATTGGTTGAACAAGATGCTGATTATGAAAAAAATTGCAGTAGCGAGCCGGGGTTCGCAGAAAAAAAAAGAGAAAAGTATTCAAGTGCAGAATTCCTACTTGAGTTTGTGTTCCCTTTACCGCATTTATGACCATCCCACCCACAGCGCATTTGCATCCCTGTCGCTTCGGACTGACCCCGAGTCCAAAGAGCGGCTGAAGAAGTACTTCGGGAGCATGTGCAGCACTGTCAATCCTGGACGGATGGAAAGCGGCATCGCTCTCATGCACGGGTCTCCCCCGCCTCGCCCTTCCAGCAGAAGCAAGACGGAGCTGAGAGAGACAGAGAATGAGCACGAGGGCAGATAAAGAGAAAGTCATCAGAAAAGCCTCTTGTGGTTTCAGCAGCTGGTGCTCTCCCCGCTCTTGGCCATGCCGGCCGAGCTGACGGCGATCTGGCAGCCATTGGTGACGTGATTCATAACTTTCTGTTTGAGCTGAGCCACTTGCTCCCTCAGGATGCTGGCGGTGGAGGCTAGGTCCGAGTTCTGCGTCTTGAGCACCTTGACCTTCTCCTCCAGCCGCGAGATCCTCTCCAGCTTCCGCTTGCGGCACTTGGAGGCGGCGATGCGGTTCCGCAGCTTCTTGCGCTCCGCCTTGATCCGCTCCTGGGTCTCCAGGTCGATGGGCGAGAGTGAGGGCGGGGAGCTGGCTGGGTCGGCCCCGGGCGGGTGCGGCACCTCGGGCACCGTCTGCGGAGCGTCCGGGCCCCGGGTCTGAGGGCCGTGGGGTGAGGCGTAGGCCATCTGGCCGCCGCCGGGGTAAGAGGAGGGCAGCTGGTTGGGGTTGTAGCTGCTCAGGTTGGTGTAGATGGGCATGTCTGCGGCCGGCATCAGGTTCCTCTGGTAGGGGCCCTGGATGGAGGAGGAGGGCGACATGGGGGCCCCCACCAGCTGGTTCTGCTTGTGCAGGTCAGCCAGAGCTTTGACGAAGCCGTCGGCAAATCCCTCCTGCTCGTTTGTGGCATGGTTTCGGTACATGAAGGGATTGGCAGATGCGTTGGGAGCTGGGCTTGTAGTAACCAGCCCCTGGTTAGACTGGATAATCAGGTGCTCCAGATCTGGAGAGGACAGCTTCAGGAGGTTCATGTCTGGAGAAGACATCAGTGAGCCGTTGGGATTGCCGCTCATGCCTAGACCGCTGGGGCTGTTGAGTTTGAGGCTGGAGGCATTTCCCACGCTGTTGGAGAAATTGTGCGGCATGTTGTTCTTCTTGCTCATAATCTTGTGGCCTTGGTATCGATCGTAGTCTGGAATTTGCCCAAAGTTTGGAACGCTATCATCGTGATAGAAGGGCGTTTCCATCTTACCCGTCATTGAAACTGCAAGACAGATTCCACACAAGACATAATACGGCGAGAAATTATCTCAGCGGAGCGTTTTCAGTCATCCACGACGGAAAAAAATAATCAGTCGAGTTGTTGGGATTGGAAAGAGCATTCAGAAATCCTCCGTGTTAAACCTACAAAAGAGTAGAAATATGGAAGATGAGAAAAATAAACCAAGGGCTACCAAAGTAAACAAGGCTGATGGTAAAATCAAAACCCCAAATCACAATCGTGCAACTAAAACTTACACACACACACACACTCTCTGTTTCTCCTCCGCGATTCACACAGCCATCAAAGTGATCTCTAAATGATCAGACTGTCATTAAAATAATGAAACCAGGAAGCTTCGAGTTCTTCCCGTTAATAAAGACTCACTGTTGACTTTCCTGGGCTTCATCCAAACACAGCTGAGCGCTTCTCTAACACTTTCTTATTCAATTCGCCACATGGTCGTTAGAAAAATCCCCCGTCAAAATCCCAAAACACACACACTGGCGAACAAACAGGCGGATCGAGTCACTTACTGTGTGTAGGATCGATCAGATGAAGAAACAATCCACTGCGTCAAAGCTCCGATTAGTCACGCTGGAAGCGCCGAGCGCAGAAGCGTAACCCACGCAGCGATGAATCAAGCGCGGCTCAAGAACAGCGCGCGGCTCCTCGTCCTCTCCGGAGCGCTGCGTTTCCTCGTCTGCTCGCTGTCAGAACGACTGTGGGACTTTCTGCTCGGCTGATTATTAACAACACACGCCCTTCTGTTCTCTTCGGTTCCTGAAACTCGCATGACAGTCAGTCAGACGCGCCTCCTCCCGCGCGGAGCGTCGCGTTTATTGGCCGCTGGACGCCTGCGATGTTCGCGTCGCTCGGAGGGTCACGTGATTATGGGAAGAATATGCGCCGCTGTTCTATGCATATACGCGCTGAATATTACCAAAACGTTTTAAAGCAACAAATGTTGTGAAAAATACAGTAAAAAACACTGAATTAAATAGAATTAGCAAATAAGGGATGCAAACTCATAAAACATTAGAAAGCATGTACATGAAACCCCAGCCATCTCAAACAACATCATATGCTTTGGAGACAAACATGTGTTCAGTATATTTCCAAATGCCTTAAAAGGTTGTTTATTTAAGACAAAAAGAACACTGTAAGCACATGTAGACTGTGCTTATTTTTTCATTTCTATTCATCTATTAAATTTAAGGCACCATAATATCTTTTTTATTAAAAACACTCTATTTTTTCTACATTTATCTATTTTAAAATGGGCATTGTGTATGAATATCGTGGTCTTATGACAATTTGCCTGTGATGTGCATCGTTTATAAAATCGCTTTGGTAAAAAGCATCATCTAAATACATCCATTGTGGAAAAGCACTCTAAATTCAGACACACACACACACACACACACACACACTCGCTCTGCTGTCCTACACGGATAGCACGACCTCCACATGTCTGTTTTTAGAGATTAGCCCACACCTTGCTCTTAGGTAAGTCAGGTGGGAGGTTACAGCGATCAGAGCAGGACTAGTGTGGGTCGGTTAGCCTCCAGCGGGTCTGACATGTTTGGCCTGGTCTCGCTTCACTTCCAGTGTCGTTTCCCCGTCTCTATTAGTTAGCTGCTCCAAAGGTGATCTGCTCCGGGGTATTTAACTCTCCGTCAAACACACAACTGCACTCTTAATGACAATTGTTTAGGGGTTGTGTGTGTCTAACAGCAGTTCCCTTCAAGGTCATCAGATAAGCCAAGCCTTTCCTTCTTTATGTGACTGGATTCATTTAAAAAGGAATAATTGCTTATTCCTCAAAGAGTTTTTTGCATGTCTTTTTGTGTTGTGCAGCAGGAGTGGCATTGCATAATATATCAAACTGTAACGTTCACCTCCACACAACATGTTCTGAGTTTGTTTGGTTTCATTTTATTCATTCAGCAATAATGTTTGCATCCATGCACCGTTCTGGGGTGTTTTAGTTCTAATGGAGAGAAATATGAAAAACGTTGCTATTATAGTAATTTTCTGTGTGTCGCACAATTAAGTCACCATATAATGAGATATCGTTTTGCTGGATTACAGAAAAGGGGAGAAACTGATGAACCAAACCATCCAAATGAAAAATTTAGAGCACAATTTAGCATTTCAAAGGCACACAAACTAATAAATTGGCTGTGACGCTGTAATGAAATAATCTTTCGGCCCATTTACGTCTGATGTGAAGAGAGCTCTGAAACTTGTGCTGCTTGTGTGCATGTAAAATATCTCAGCCTTCCTCCTACGGCTTTTTGCCATCGTGAATGTTTTGATGTTGTTTCCATGTCAGAATGGCTCAAATGAAAGCAGACTTTCTTGAATGCACATAAAAACGCATTCAAAAGCTGCAAATGAGCTGCGTTCGATCAGAGAGACACTGAACGCACGCCAGGGACTCGTTAACTACTTTTTCTGTTCGCTATCATCGTCAGACAGACACAAAGCAGGTTCAGCGTGATGTTATCAGAGCGTCCTAACCATCAGAAGAGTTAGAGGCACGTGCGACTCGATATGTTGTGACAGTAAATCACAGACGTGCTAACAGATTCAGTCCAACACATCAAAGCTCAAATCCATTACTACACTTTTCTGTTCTGTCTATCAGGCTAATGGCATAAATAATAGTGGAAAAGGAAAACAGTGCACCTCTCCTGAAAGCAGACTGTATTTATTTACCAGTTTGTCTTGCCACAAATTTGAGTGGAATAAATGAGCGTGTTCAGTGCACGAGTCTTTTGAACAAACAGCCATGAGGTAGCGTCTGACGAGGCAGAATAAACATGTGTTTGCGTCGAGCTCCGAGGAGCCAGAACTGTGTGTGTGTGTGTGTCTCTGTAGTTTATGTTGTTTTACTGACCAAACAACATTCTGATATCCAGCTCACTTGAGCTCTGTTCTGCTCTCTATACCAGCAGCTCTCTTCTGAGGAAACACTTGAAAATAAAACCTCACAGACGTTAGTCAGGAAAGCACAATATTTAATATTTGACAGGAATGAAAATGAGGCTGTGAGGGACTGAAGTACAGCGCTTTCAATGAATTGTGCTGTTGTTTGACAACATAGCATCCGTTTTAGATGAAAACAAGACAAAAACTCAGTTCTGAAAGTTGTGAAAATGACACAATCTGTGACTTTCTTACAGTGCATGACATTATAAAGACTGTTAGTCTGTCCCCTTTCGTCCATATTAAACTCAATATGGCGTCTAACCTGACTAAGGTCTATAAACGACTCATTTGGAAAGATCTACAGCGCAGGCTTTCTGTGATAGTTTTCAGTACTGATTGAAAAGTATTTGTCTGGTCGTATTTGTTGTCATGCCCTGATCGACACAAAGAGCTGCAGTGTTTGTTGGGACCGGGGTTCGAGTCTCCCACACTTTCCTCTCCGTTCTCTGCGCTCCTATCAAAATAAAAGGCCATTTCTTTCATTCTTTTTCAGCTCCTGGCAGTTCTGTGATAGCCTCTGAAAATGATGCCTTGTAATAGTTTGGCCAGAGGACAGTGTCTTTGAGCTCAATGGTGCTTTCCTTGATGGTGATTCAAAACGCTCACAGCTTCAGGACCAGAGCTGTTGACTCAAGCTGCCAGTCATTTCTCTGAGGAATCCTGTTTTGACTGGATCTCCAGAGCAGAAGGGAGATTTGGGTTGTAGGTAATAATTTCTTGAGACTGCTCATTAAGTGTCACAGGATGATTCACATCAATGAGGTGTAATAACAGCGGCAGGGTTGCTTTGCCGTCTTATTCATGCCAAATATATTTAAGTATTTATCTGTCAAACTAGCAGTCATTCCTCTTTGACCGAATTCTTGTGGAGAAGATTATTTGTGACGTATAATCGAACAGAGCTGTCGATATCAGAGTATGAGAATAACTTCATTTGATCTCTCTCACAGCTTTCAGGAATGGATGAATAGAGTAACAGATATCATACTGATGGTAACGGTACACAAACATGACGGTTCGGTACAGCAGGGGGAAAAAACTTTAATTATTAAACAGTGCTTCACTGAACAAAATGCTCTTTCTTTAAATAAATTCAATTATAATTAAAATGATATGGATAAACATCTACCTCAGCTTATGCTCGAGCCCTTTTACATTATTATAATGATACAATTAACAACAGAGTTAATTCTCTCTATTTATTTTTAAATATAATAATCAACACTCAGCTTAATAAATTGTATGCAAACGTGTAAATTGCACATAATGAAGTTTTTAAACTAACTTCTAAATTATTCTAAAAATTTCTATTTGTTGTTGAAATATATTAATTTACACAGTGGCTGTCATAACTTGTTTCATAACATTTTTTTTAAAACATACATTAAATAATTAAGACATCACTAACAGGTAAAGTAAAATATAATGAGTATCTAGTCTAATATTTCATGAAATGGTCTTCTCTAGACTTAATTTCTCTAGGGAACTAACGAGCTGTGGACGCTGACGACTTGCCTGAAGTAAATGAAATGCTACGTGACATTTTGTTTCGATGTCTTTCTGCAGTTGAAGCCCTGATTAAGTGATTACATAAGGCATGAGATGTTCATTCATGTTTATTTCATGTTAAATCTCGCAGTAAAGAGGAAAGGATGATCGCGCTGCCGTTTGAACTGATTATACAGCGACCTGTTGCGCCTCATCAAAGAGCATCAAAATGCCTTTTGCTGTTTGAATTTCCTGAAAGAAATGGACAGAATTTGAAAGGTGAGACTTTGTTTCTTATCACAAGTGATAATATATAAAACTGGAAGTTTTCAATGCAGTTCCACTCGTGCAGTGGTTAAAACAATGCTGTATTTGTTCAGCGCACACACAAACTTAGTGTCCAGTTTAACAAATCAATGGACATACTGACTGTAAATAAATGTATTCTGTAAGAAGATGAGTAATGGGTGGGGTGGTGATGGCGCAGTGGATAAGACACATGCCTTTGGTGTGAGAGACCCGGGTTCGAATCCACTGTGAGACACCAATGTGTCCCTGAGCAAGACACTTAACCCCTAGTTGCTCCAGAGGCGTGCGACCTCTGACATATATAGCAATTGTAAGTCGCTTTGGATAAAAGCGTCAGCTAAATGAATAAATGTAAATGTAAATGTAAATGTAATGAAGGAAATCATTTGTCTGAGAATCAGAGAACTATTCTGAAATGATTGTTACATAGTGTAAATATATAGAGAAATCAAACAATCCTCGTTATGTAGCTTGGACCTATTAGTCTTTGAATATTTTTTTATTATTATTATTTTTTTTTAATTGTGATATTGTGACGTTTACAAGGATGATTCATCAACAGCTTTTAATCAGAAGCTTTTTAAATTAAATATATATTGCCTTATTTTTCACAGTCATTAAGGCTACAGTGCGAGGGATATGGAGTAAATGTGTGATCTGCGAGTTCTCCTCATAATCCACATGATTCACTCTCTTCTGGTTGCCACAGAAACATCGGTTGAATGTCAAGTTTGGACACTGCGCCGCTTTAGAGCCATCAAGTGCTTCGAAGCGAGCAGAGAATGCACAATACAGCAGAGAGAACAATGAAGACAAACGTGAGCAAACAAAGAATTAGAGATGGAAAGAGCAGCATGTCCTTTAGATTCTCGTGTCCCAACAGGCTTCTTAACTAGCTTAACCAGGCATGGCTATGTTGACCAGCCACTCATACGAGCACTAACCAGTAGTGTGTGAGACACTGAGGACTGGTTGAGGATGAGTGAGGAAGAGTGAAGATGAAGTTAAGAACTCAGATGCGTTATTGTATTTCTCACTTGGAAACGATAACAGTCATTTCAGGGAAAGTGAAAAGCGTGCGTGATGCTGTATTATTTTATTTAGCTTGTCTTGAGCTGGAGTGATGCTAGCGTGTCCTGATACGTGAGATCTGAAGAGTCGCTCATGTCTGGAGCTCAAGCGGCGCAGGCTTTAGAAACAACGCAGGTTTGCATCGGCATGTCTTGAGCGAACGATCTTTAAAGACTTCCTCACAACATGCATGCAATGGCACGTCTTGATTACTGGCGTTTATTAACCATTGGCCAATCATCATCGACTGCATGAAGGCTGTGAAGTGAAAAGCAAAGACGTGTGATTCCAGGAAGGTGATTGCTCAACAGGCCAATGTTTACAGAAGAAGCACAAAATAACTAATACGGTCACATTCTGCTGGCCTGACATAAGGCCTGTTTCACATTCGCGCTCCGCCAATTGGTGCGCTTCCATCCTCGTCCCTAGGCAACCATTGATAATAATGAAATGTCAGGCTTCATTGATTCGAGACACAAGAGCCTTGGGCCCAAAGTGAAATAAATAATTCATATCAAACCGGAAGAGTTGGATGATCCTTTCTTCAGTGCACTTCTATGAAGATCTGGGTCAAATTCAGAACTGAAGAATCGGCTCCCTTTTATTCGTAAGTGTGAATGTGAATCGACTTGAAATGACAGGAAGAAGAATTTTACAATTCAAAGATTTGAATGAATTTGTCCAACACAAGCTTCACAGGTAATATACATAATTACGTCATTCATCTCTGATATACAGACACAAGTATACTGTAAGTAGATACCAATTAGACACATTTCTCTAAACTAAGTTCAGTAATGTCAAAACCATTAACAATCCTCAAAAGTGATTTTACAACATTGTTTTCATAATGTTTTTGTAAATCGGTCCAACATACTGTATGTTGTTTATGGGTAATTTACACTGAAGGATGAACACGTACAGCAGTTATAGGAATGTATATGAACTGTTTTACTTCTGTTTCCTTCAATTCAAATGTGAAGTAATTTTTTTGTCCTGTTTGTCTCCTCATATTTAAATCTGAATGACACACAACCATGTTTTCTAAGCATGTTTCATCACACACACACACACACACACACACACACACACACATCAGGTGAATCTCGCTGTCTCTGCGCATCAGACGTTCTCAAAGAGTCCGTGTGGTTCCCGTGGGATTTCCCTGCCTCCGTTCCTCCTGCCGCTGAGACCTACAGAATCAAACAGTGAAACTTTTCACAGTATGGCAGAGGCAGTGACTCACGGGGACTTAACTAGTATTTGTGATGCTTAATTCATTTTGACAGTTGGAAATGTTAAATCCTCGGGGCTTTGCACACAGTCACGGCTAAGTAGGTTAAATAGAACAGAAGCTACAGGGATCGATTTCAGACTGTGTGTCTTCAGCTAAGACTGGCCTTACCGTTTCTGATTCATGTAAACACAGATAAACACATCAAATCAGGAAATCTGGGTTGTCAGTGTTTCATACACACACACACACACACACACACACACTGAATTATTAGATTTGGCTTCTTTTGTATGCTTTACTGTGTGAGTGTGTGTTGACGGATGCGATGCTGTCTTCGTTTATGAACTCATGAGTTTGTTCATGCGTCTGTATTTTAATGGCCCACTGACTGTAAATCTGCACGTAATGTCATGTGACACCTCCCGTGATGTGACCCGTGTGATGGACCGCAGTACGGCTCTTTAATGAGGCTGGAACAAACTCTGACTGTTCATTGTGTGTCAAAGACAATATTTTACAATTCATTAAAATAGAATCTCGGTCACAGATGCAGAGATTGTTCTCGTGTGGCATCATCTCAGTCAGATTCTAGCAGAGACACTAGTGAGACTGTGCTGTCTAGATAGGGAGCACACTAGATTTTATGGAATAGTTCAGCAAAAAATATGAGATCAGGATGAGTGTGTCTTCATCAGGTTTGTATAAATGTGTCTCTGCATCAGTGTCTCAGCAATGGATGCTCTGCAGTGAATGGGTGCCGTCAGAATGAGAGTCCAAACAGCTGATAAAAACATCACAATAATCCACTCCACTCCAGTCCATCAGTTAACATCTGGAGAACACAAAAGATGAAACAAATCCAGCATTAAGACGTTTTTAACTCAAATACGAGTCTATAATCTATAATAACTCTTCCTCCAGTGAAAAACTGCATCTCCTGTTGTCTCTCACATTGAAATGCAGCCACATATTTGTTTAGAGCTGTTTTGTCTTGTAAACGCTGCTTGATCTGCAGATTTCTCTCCTGATTCAGACCAGAACACTTTTTCACTGGAGGAAGCGTTATTATGGATTATAGACTCTGTATTTGAGTTATAAACGTCATAATGCTGGATGTGTTTGATCTTTTGTCTTGTCCAGATGTTAACTGATGGACTGGAGTGGTGTGGATTATTGTGATGTTTTTATCAGCTGTTTGGGTGAACTATTCCTTTAAACAGAGCCATAGTTGTTTGTATCAAGACCTTTAAACTATACATGAGATGTTAAAGCCAAACTCTAGATGAATTCTCATGTTGTCAGTGAGTGCACACACACACACACACACACACACACACACACACACACACACACACAGGTGTTATGATCAGTGATATCTCTCCACTGCTCGTGTGTGCTCCTGTGACTGAAGTGTTTCTCATGTTGCTCTGTGAACGACGGCTTTATTTTCCTTCACTGTGTCTTTCTGCTTTAATGATCTTTCAAACTCACCCACTCACACCAGAGAAATATGCTGCATTTTCCTACGGCTCCACCCACCCGTGTGTGTGTGTGTGTGTGTGTGAGTCTTTAGTGATGTGAATGAACAGAGAAATCCTTGTGCAACAGTGAGACTCAGAAACATCTGGAATGAAATAAACTCATGTTGTGTTCTGCGTGTCAACAATCACAATGTAAATGAGAACGACAGACACGTCAGTAAAAGAAGAGGGAAGAGAGACATCAGCTCACAAACACGATAATCTGAACAAACACAAACCTGGTCTGTGATCAAACGAGCGTATATGAACATCTGAACGAGACACAGAGAACAGAAAGAGACACACAGGCAAGCCACGTTGACTTATGTTGCACCTTTAATAAGTGATAAAAACCAGTCATGCTAAAGTCTACATAAGAAGCATGTCAAATAAAAAACATTTTACAAGAAGAGTAAAATGAAAGTGTGATGAGATCAGTGTCATGTGGCTCTTCTATTAGAGACATAAAGGACTCGCTTCTCCATCCCAGATCAGCACTTTTCATCTCTCTGAAGATGGTTTCGCCAGCCGTCATGCTGTGTGGGGTTTTTCACTTTCTAACAGTTTGACAAACCCTGTAATAATAACACAACGTTTAGAGCTTCAAAATGAAACTTTATACTTTCATTATTAACATGCGGTTACTCTGAGCGAGTGAAGAGAGCAACGAAAGGAGCAGATAAAACAGAATAAACGAAGGAGAAAATGTGCTGTCTGCAGAAAATGATTGGATTGGAACATAAACAGATGAATCTCTTTGGAAGCACATTTCTGGCCATCAGTTCTAGAGGTGATGAATTGATTCTAGTAACGTCCACAGAGATGAACTATCAGACCAGTCAGAGCTTATTCAGACTTCAGTATCACAGAAGTGTGTGATTCCCGTCCTGACGCCGCTGTGAAGCTGTTTCCAGCACAGACTGATGGCTGGCTTCTCTCAGCGCTGGAATTCACTCTTAAAGAAACGCTTTGCCCCCAAATACTGTCATTATTAACTGGTGTAGTGATGCACAGAGCTTAACACTTGTTCTTGTGTTGAATGCAGAGACGTCAGAATAAGATTTGAGATCAGTGAAGGAGACCATTATCAGCCAACACTGACTGAGATCCTTAAATGTGTTACAAACTAACATTAACATTCTTGCATTAATATACTACCGTATGTTACAAACGAGGGGTACATTTGATCAGTTTATTAATCATATTCTGCTTTTGTGCTTCATGGGCAACATACAACAAAACACAATGATGATGTAGTGATTAATAAAACCAGCAGGATTCCTGAACTCCAGTGAAAATGAAATGCATTGCATTCAGTGTATTTTCTTCCCTGCCTCTCTCTCTGAGATCACAGAGGTGAGTAAATACAGACGGAATATTAATTATTTTAATCCAAGCAAACAAGACTGTAGTCTTCATTTGAGGACGAGACGTCTCTTGAGTTCAGGTGTGTGTGTGTTTGTAATGTAGCGTTATAAATCATAATTTGTCTGCTGAAAGATCTCGTTTCTTTCGGTGACTGACAGTCATCATCACAATCCTCATCATCAGAGTCTCACGATCAAAGAGCGTTTCCGTGTGTTTCTGTGAAGAGGAGCAGTGATGGATTACTAAAGTGAAAGGCGATAGTTATTGTCCTGTATTTCTGACCGTCTCTTCTTGCATGTAGTGTAGATGAACGTAAATCATGCGGATGAGTGTGTGAGATATCATGTGACCCATGACCCCATGACCTCGTCAGGCTCCTGCTAACGAAGCCCTGAGAACGGCTCCTCTGACAGACAGCTTTAAAACACAATCACATTTCTGCACATGTGCAGGTGATATCTTCATCATCTCTGTTCATCTGCTCGCTGAATCTCACCAAACCCATCATGACCTCAAAATCAAAGAGAGAAATAAGACATTATATTTCACACGAAGAAAATCAAAACTATCTTTAGGACAATTTTCTTCACAATTTAGCAATTTAACCTCCATATTCTCAGTATTGTGTTTGTTCTTTATTAATCTCAATTTTGTTTTTTAATTCCTTGTTTTTATTGTTGTGATTATTTTTCTGATTATTTTGATTCCTTCATGTAAAGGACTTTGAATTACCATTGTGTATGATATATATGTCCCTGCAGCACAGAAGCAGTCATGAGTAATACAGGTATATCTGTAGCAATAGCCAACAATACACTGTATGGATCAAAATTATACATTTCTCTTTTATGACAAAAATCATTAGGATATTAAGATCATGTTCCATGAAGATATTTAGTAAATTTCCTACCGTAAATATATCAAAACTTAGAACTTCATTTGAACAACTTTAAAGGAGATTTTCTCAATATTTAGATTTTTTTGCTCCCTCAGATTCCAGATTTTCTAATAGTTGTATCTCAGACAAATATTGTCCTATCATAACAAACCATACATCAATGGAAAGATTATTTGTGATGTATAAATCTCAATTTCTAAATTTGTGGTCCAGGGTCACAAATGTGCTATATAAATAAACGTGCCTTGCCTAGAGTGGTTCTCATTAGATTCTCATTTATCTTACACTTTATGTACGGTAAATACAATTGAAATCTGTACGAATGAAAGGAAATAAACCAAATACTACCACTGTGTAGTAGCAGCTTTCACTTTTTGATGATACTTGGAGTATAAATGTGCTTCATTGTCAAGAAATCATGTGTTTTTCTTTTGTTTTGGAGATGAACCCTGGCCTGGCCTGATTTGTTGAGATTCACCCCGCTGCTCTTTGACCCCGTGACCTTCAGCGGTAAACGCCCACAGACCAAACCACAGATATCAGCTTCCCTCCTGCGAGCGCTGATAAACACCTGCGCTTACCGGACGCGCTGACTTTCTTCCAAGAATAACTGTGTGTTGACTATTTTGTGGTCTGTTTTCTGCATTAGAGCCGGATCGACTCGTTCTCAGTGCTGCGTATCGATGAATGCATCACATGTTCTGTATGAAACGTGTTTCACTCGGTGTGAGAGCGAATTAATGTCAGCCTACTGTTAACTTTGGAGTCACAGTGATTGTGAGCTGCAGCCTCTTTGCTCTAAACCAGAATCAGCATAAAGCACGTTCCTCTTTTTGTAGTTTTTCTTAGCTGACGAGGTTCGAGTCATTAAGCGTGACGTCACTGCGAGCGTTCCTCAAGTGTTTGACTGATTGAACTGTTCATGAACTTGTGACAGTCTGTGAATCACAGCGACACGATGTGCAAACGCTCATGAGGAAAACAGATTTCGTGGTGACACTTTACAAAACAGGTGCACTAATATGCATTAATTCATGCTTAACTGATGCACAGAGTTAATGTACAACTCATGAAGAACTAAACCATTTATTAATGATTACTGCATCAGCAACTAATAAACATTACATATGATTCATAGATTAAGTAATCAGTAAATTGTTATTAGTTAAATGATTTACAAAGGCACCTATCATTATGCTATGACTATACTTGTTGAGGCACATGACTATTAACAAATTATTAAGTAATATATCATTGTGGTTATGGAATTTAAATGAGTTAATAGTCCTGTGCCTCAACAAGTAAAATCATAACATAATGATATCTTTGCAAATCATTACCTATTGATTAATTAAAGCAGACATCTGGAAGTTGAAGTACATAGCTTTGACCATTGTGGTAATTAACATGAATTTACATCATTAGTTAATATAATATGTTATTAGGGAATTAATACATTATGACACATTTAACTAATAACAATTTACTGATTACTTAATCTATGAATCATATGTAATGTTTATTAGTTGCTGATGCAGTAATCATTAATAAATGGTTTAGTTCTTCATGAGTTGTACATTAACTCTGTGCATTAGTTAAGCATGAATTAATGCATATTAGTGCACCTGTTTTGTAAAGTGTCACTGATTTCTCATTCATTAGAGCAAGACCTTAGAGCTCTGAATCATGTGCATTGTATTCTCTGATTATTAGACCGTAGCGTATTAGGCTTCCTCAGTAAAGATGGTCACATCTAAACTCCATCTCCATGCTCTCTATGAATCTTTCACTCGTGTGGCCGGCTCTGTAGAGATGTGAAACAGATTACGGCTCACATTTACCTACACAGAAAGGGTTAAGTGTGTTATTAGCTGTATGTATTAACTGAACACACACACATACACACGATGTATGAATCATGCTGTTGGTGAGTGAGCGTGAGAAGCTCAGGACAGCAGAGGAGACATGATGCGCTCCTGATGAAGATTGTGTGTGTGTGTGTGTGTGTGTGTGTGTGTGTGTGCCCACTCATGCTCTACTGTCTCTAAAGCCAAGATGTGACACCTGCTGAATCACCAGTGAGATTCACCTGAGTCATTTAGCAAAGATAAATAGAGGCTTCAGCAGCAGCGAGACGCAGAGCTGCTGAACACTGAAGCTTCACTGACGCTTGTGTTTCACTCTAAGCACTCCTGAAAGTGGTTAAAACGGCCAGGTAAGAGAGCATGTTTCCTGCTGCTTGCGTCGCATTAACCCTGCGCTTCGCTGCGTCAGCGCATCATCATCATCATCATCATCATCATCATCTGGGTTTCTACTACTATACTGATCAGTGCTGGGGAGTAACTAGTTACATGTAACATAATCTGTTACTGAGAAAAAAATGTCTAATTAAATTATAGTTATTAAATGTTAATGATTACAAAGGTGTTTACATCTGAATATTTTCACACACATACTGCACAGATACGATTGATTTCTTTCCCAAACTGCATTGACTGCTCCAAAATATGAGACAGCAATGTTTCAGAAGTTTAGGATTCAGAATAGGACACATGCTTATTCAATAACTGTTTTATTTCCTGTTTTGGTTTATACTTTATATGATTAACTGTTTTTTCCAAGGCATTGTTATATGCTTCCTTTGATGTTTCCTGTCATAGCTATGCAAGCATTTGATAAAAAAAACATAGCTATTAAACTATTTCTTATTATTTTAAATCTGTTTTTAACCTCAGAGATCTCAAAGTAAAAAGACGTGCGAAGGTCTGATTTTGTGGTGGCTGTGCTTTAAAATGAAAATATTTTAATCTTAATTCAAGTGATGAAGGATTTTGAAAGTCTGACAGAAATCAGCGTTGAGTACTATTAATATGAGTATATAATTTATTATTATTATAGCATACTGTAAGGTTAACCCTGTCTGCTTTAAATGCTTTAAAATGATTGACAATGGAAAACAGTAATTAGAAATTTAGAAAAGTAATCAAAACTGAAATAGTTACACTACTTATTGCATTTTAAATAGGGTAACTTGTAATCTGTAACCTATTACATTTCCAAAGTAACCTTCCCAACACTGCTCCTGATGTAGTTTTATGAAACGTGGTTCTTCTTGTGTTCATATGATGATCTCAGTGGAAAGATTGTGCACTTGACAACATCAGACGCGTGGAAGCAGCTCTCCTGTGATTGGTGCGGTCATGTAGTTTAGCGTGAGCGCTTCACATCAGTGTTATATTACCATTGGCACGACACGCTGTGTGTTATGTCAATTAAATATTCATTAGCGCCGGCTGCTGTGTTTTGGAGGTGGCAGTGTGAGCGTATTAATAACTGGTGTTTAGATTAACGTGTGTGTGTGTGTCACTCTAATGATATTTCGTCAAATCTTCATGTTCATCTCCTCATCAGGGCCGTCAGCGGGTCATGACCTCCGCAGGCTTTCAGCGGACGATTCTTGACATTCGCTCACTAGATTGAGCTTGAGCGAGATTTTCAGCTTCACACACAGTTCTCTCTCCTGCTTTGCATTCAGCGGCTCGTCTGGGCGCAGGACTGAAAAACACAAAAGTGGGTCAGAAGCAAATAATTTCTTGAGCCCAGCGAATGTCAGAAGACATGGAAGTTTTAGGGCATTTTAATAAGCGCCACCAATATTCATCCCCGCGGACAGACAGGTGGAGAGCGGCCCGGCGACTGCAGGCGCAGGCGTGTGATTGCAGCGCCGGAAACCAGACGTTTGAAGCAAACCCTCTCAGTGCGCTCGTATGATGAAATGCATTGAGGCATTTAATGCTAAACAGACGCTCCACAAACACGACGTTCAGAGAAACGCATTAGTCTATTAGAATCAGTGAAATCATGTGTGTTAAAGAGAGCGCTGCAATCAGACGCACCTGCTGGACCAACAACTGCATAGCAACACCTTGACAACCACCTTAAAAAAAGTCCCGAAATGAATTTCATGGCCTGCCTGACGGTTGGAGGACATGAAGTGACTGATGGTTGTGTGATGTCATGGAAAGGTGAAAAGTGTCATTTCTGTGTCATTTAAGACTGGGCAATTTCTCAGATTTTATTCATTTGAATATAACGCATTGCACCTATTATTTTTAATAGGTGGAATCGTGGTTTTAAGTAAAAATTTTAGCAAACATTGAGGGAGAGTAACATAGAACATAACACATCCTCTAGTGTGTGTAGAAAGCAATGGAAAAGTTATGCAAAAGTAGTGCAGAACTGCTACTGTATGTCTGATATTTGATGTTTCATGATGCTGACAGACTGAAAGCTGCTGCTGTTTTCCTTTACTGTTACTGCTGTTATACTGGCTGTCATTTGAAGTTTTAATTGTTTTTGAGTTGACCTCTAAAATTGAATGCTAAGAAATATTTTCAAATTTTTCTTATTTTATATTATTTCTGAACATATAGAATGTTTAAGTTTAAGATGTTTAAGATGAGTCCTCTGCACAATCTGACTCTGCTGCAGACTAGATTTAATCTGCTGGTTTCGTCTGGCCAGAGGAGAACGGCTCACTATTTCCCCGTTTAATACTGAAAAGCTGCTTTGACACAATTTTCATTGTAAAAAGCGCTATATAAATAATGGTGACTTGACTTGACTTTAAGCACAATATTTGCCTTCATATTTCAAGTATGTTTTCTGCAAAGATATTTAACAAGTGAATTTATTTTAAGTTTACAGCATGTTGAACTTCACGTGTGCTGCACGTGGAATAGAGCTTTCTTTAACCAGATGTTTCTGCAGTTGCATTGTGATGCTGAAATGGTCCACTCCAGCTTTAAACCATCTCAGATTGAGGAGTCTGTAACACACACACACACACACACACACACACACACACACACACACACACATGTTGGGTTTCCATGTTTTATGGGGACATCCCATAGGCGTAATGGTTTTTATACTGTACAATCTGTATGTGCTATTGCCCTACACCAACCCTACACCTAAACTTAGCCCTCACAGGAAACATGCTGCATTTTTAGATTTTCAAAAAACTTTATGCTGTATGATTTATAAGCTTGTTTCCTCATGGGGACCAAAAAATGTCCCCACAAGATTAAGATTTACTGGTATTACTATCCTTGTGGGGACATTTGGTCCCCAGGACGTGATGAATACCAGGTGCAGACAGACAGACACACACACACACACACAGACACACACACACACACACACACACACACAGACAGACAGACACACACACACACACACTCAGACACACACACACACACAGAGACGTCACTAATGCACTGGAGTTGATCTGGGACTGTCCTGGAGCGTTCACACACTCGATGCACACGCCAGCACACGGCTCATACAGTCAGGCTCGTCAGCTGTGTTTTTGTTTTGGGCGGCACAGCCATGGTAATGTCCTCTGAGAAGAACGCATGAACGCTGCGCTTGGCACAATGCG
Source organism: Barbus barbus (assembly GCF_936440315.1). Taxonomy (NCBI): domain Eukaryota; kingdom Metazoa; phylum Chordata; class Actinopteri; order Cypriniformes; family Cyprinidae; genus Barbus; species Barbus barbus. The sequence goes on from NC_136733.1 coordinate 313,863, forward strand.
ATACTGTTGATTTTACGAGAGAATAAACACAAGCGGCGAGTGTGTGTGTGATTATGAGCCTCACACCCTCCACCGAGTTTCACCCAATGACGACAGTGACTTTGAAGTCATAATGATTGGAGGCCTTGTGTTTATGTGTGTGTTTCATAAGAAAGCGTGTGTGTGTCGGTGGTGTGATTGTGGGACTGGGCGGGCGGCGATTGTTTTGGCAGCTTCAAGGTTTTGTCATGAGTCTGGTGTTCCTCCCCCAGAGCTGCTGATGAGTCATGTTGATCTTCACTCATTAGTGCTGTTCCCTACATACTGAACCTGAGAAAGAGCGCATGAGAATAGCCAGAATCCCTTCTGAGGTGAGAAAAGAAGTAAACACACACACACACACACAGCAGAAAGTTTCAGAAGTCTTGCTTCACTTTGGTGAGCTCTTTCACCACGTCAGAATTCCAGCTGCGTGAGGAATGAGACGGACACATGCGGCAGCTGGAATCACTCATTAATCTCCGTCCTACAACAACAGCCAAAAATAAAGATTCTGTCATCATTTGCTCCCCCTCATGTTTGTCAAACCCGTATGACTTTCATTCTTCAGAGTCGTTGAGCAGAACATTCATGCTGCTCTGTTACATAACACTTCATATCGATAGTGCACTTTATAAATTGTTTTAACTATACTAACTGCAGTCTACGAAACTACTAACTAAATCTGCTTAACATCTGCTGGCTCTGTATTGTGATGGACAGTCTACTGACTATAAGTAAGTTTGCAAGTACATGTCAACTTATTCTCCTAACCCTAACCTAACCCTAACCTAACCCTAACCCTAACCCAACTTATTGTCCTAACCCTAACCCTAACCCTAACCCTAACCCTAACCCTAACCTAACAGTCTACTAAAACTCTAATAAGAATTAGGTGACATGTAGCTGTAAATTAATGATCTTTACTTGACCCTCTAACTCTAGCACTCTCTATTCTAATTTTATTTTATCTATATGTCTTTTTATTTAAAATAAATAAAATAAATAATTATCTGTACTGCATTAGGCTACCCAAGACTTGTAATAGCACTTGCACGTTGTTGCTCTTTTGTTGGTTTTGATTGCTTCTTATGTCCTCATTTGTAAGTCGCTTTGGATAAAAGCGTCTGCTAAATGACTAAATAAATAAAAATAAATAAATAAGGAAAGTTAGTTGACATGTAGTTGCAAATTAATATTAGTTGTAAAGTAGTGAGAGTTAGTTGACGTAGTTGTAATTAATGAGATCTAATTGACATGTAGCTGTATACTATAGTTAGCTGACAGTTGCAAATGAATGGGAGTAGGTTGACGTGGTTGTTGTCCCACCATGGGCCCGTTTCAGCCTCATCACCGCCGCCGTTTAAACGCCGAGCGCGCCTCTCCTCGAGAGACCGGTCTCTTCCCCGTGCATGCACGCTGGTGTCCTCGTGGGTCCAGGAAGGGTGCGTCGAGGAGGACTGCCGCACCCGTGAGACGGCTGACGGGCCAGGATGCCGGGCCGTCGAATCCCCCAGAAGCGCCGGGAACCAAGGAGATGGAAGGAGCCGCGCACGAGACGCCGCTGCCACTCGCTCCCGGCCCCGAGAGGGGAGCGCGTGCGGCCACCGGACTCCACCCCTTCCCTGGACCCTTCCCTTCTGAACACTACCTTCCTGCACAAGCCCCGTGGCACAACGAGGACACCAGATTCCCCGTTTATTTGGACACTTTTTCCCCTTTGGACACTTTATTTTATCTCTTATTGTTTAATAAAAACCTCTCCGAGGCTTGATGCCACACCCACTGTGTCTGTCGTTGGCTCCTCCCGCCACACAGGGTTTAAATACCTCATTCTTTTATTCACGCTGCAAAAATGCTTTTCTTACTGAGTATTTTTGTCTTATTGCATGTAGGCTACAAATATCTAATTCTTAAGTTAAGATGCATTTTTTTTACAGATGAAAAATGAATCTTGGGGGAAACAAGTGCATTTTAATTTAAACATGTAAAATGTTCCGCCATTGGGTAAGAAAAATTATGTTGATGCAAAGGGAAACAATAATAATATTATTATATATTTTTTAAATCCCATTGCCAGATAATTTGCAAAATAAGAAATAAATGCACTTAACCCCCACCCCCCATCCCTTAAAACTGTCAAACTGTAAAAATGTCTTTTTTTTTTTTTTTTTATGTAGAAAATGCATCTTGATTTAAAAATCTTCAAATATTTTGACTGGAAATAAGAAGGCAAAAATTGTAATTAAGAAAAGTTGATTTGTTGAAAAGTGCATGAGGACAGATGCTGTTGAGCTCCTTATAAATATCCTTGTCAAGTCTTCTGAACTCATATACTTGAGGAACAGACCCTGTTTCTGTGGTGAGACTCTCATTTTGACCCTTATTACACACACTCTCTCTCTTTAATGGTTTGTTTATCTTCGTTTGTTCTCGGTTCAGCCTCAGGCACTTCCACATCATTCCGACACAGAATCAAATGCAGAAGAGACACAGAGAGATGGACGACGAGAAAAGACGAGCGTCCAGCAGGCTTTGTGTGATCCACCTCACTGACCCTGAACCTGTTCATACAGACATTTAGAGCTGCTCTGTTTTCTCTGTTCTTCTCTTGCGTTGTGTCCAAACATCGGGAAACACACGTGAGCGTTCACCATCGCTCTGCCCTTGAGAGACAAAGCCGTCCACATAATCCTGCTCCTTTCTCTCCTTCCATTTTCTTTCTTTTTTCTTTCGGAGGGAAATGTTTGCCTGTGTTTTCGTGGTTGTCATGGACACCAGCACTCCTGGCTTTATGAAATGACAAAATGGTTATAAAGTTACGTAACTTCATTCTACTAATTTCTCCATTAGAAGGAGCAGATTGTATACTGCTGTTAGTTTAAATACATGTTTGCTTTCACAAAAGACACACAAGAGTGAAGAAGCTCGACAAAAACACAGTCTGTCAAAGAACATTACTGAGGGTTATTCTCATTTACTCACTGATGAATCAACTTATCTTGAGATTTCAATCCTGAACGTCTTCCTCAAGCTTGCTAAACATGGATTAAACTGACCAGACTGAGCACAAGTCACGTCACCTGTGTTTCTATAGCACTTTATACACACAGATTGATTTAATGAAGCAAACATCATCAAATGTGAGGCAAACTCTATTTCAGCTGTAAAGCAGCTCTCCAGAAGACAATAGTGTTATTATTCAGATCACTTCAGTTCTAGTTTTGTTCTCATCCGGTGCAGTTAAATCAACAGTATTACTGAATATTAAGTGTCTTTTAAACCCGGACTAATCAAGTCAAATGTGACAGCAGAAAAGAGCCCAAACAACACCTACATCGTCTGCAGGACCTTTTCTGTTCATTAAAAACGTCAGAACTGTCAGCGTGATCCACTGAACAAACACAGCACTGCTGTCTTCATCTTCAGCACTACACCTGCTGTTTTAGCTTAATGAGGCTTGATTTGGTATTTTGTGATTAATGAATGACATTAAGATCTTGTGTTCTTCTGTCCACTGACAAAAACAATCAGTGCTGATCTTACAGACGCAGTGATTCAGACTGACATCGCATCACCTGCCTGACCGTCTGCAGCATCTGCATAGATCTCATGCTTCACAGAGTTGTGTGTGTGTGTGTGTGTGTGAGTGAGGGAGAGTGTGAGTGTGTGTGTGTGTGTGTGTGCACCTGGTATTCATCACGTCCTGGGGACCAAATGTCCCCACAAGGATAGTAATACCAGTAAATCTTAATCTTGTGGGGACATTTTTTGGTCCCCATGAGGAAACAAGCTTATAAATCATACAGCATAAAGTTTTTTGAAAATCTAAAAATGCAGCATGTTTCCTGTGAGGGCTAAGTTTAGGTGTAGGGTTGGTGTAGGGCAATAGCACATACAGTTTGTACAGTATAAAAACCATTACGCCTATGGAGAGTCCCCATAAAACATGGAAACCCAACATGTGTGTGTGTGTGAGTGTGTGTGTGTGTGAGTGAGGGAGAGTGTGTGGGCGTGTTTAGCTATACTTGTGAGAACCAGATGTCCCCACAAGGATAGTAAAGCCTGAGATTTTTGACTTTGTGAGGACATTTGGCCGGTCCTCACAAGGGAAATAAATTATTAAAAATACTAAATGAAGTTTATCTTAAAATGTAAAAATGCACAAAGTCTCCTGTGAGGGCTAAGTTTAGGTGTAGGGTTGGTGTAGGGCAATAGCACATACAGTTTGTTCAGTATAAAAACCATTACGCCTATGAGAGTCCTCTCAAGTATAGCAAAACCAACATGTATGTGTGTGTGTGTGTGTGTGTGTGAGATCACGTCATGTCTTCTGACTCCTTCACACACTCATTCTCCTGAAAGTATTTCTGGTCCGGATCCTCAGGATCTCCTCAGAAGTTTCAAACCTTTAATACACAAAAGAAAAAGAGAAAATACAAACAACTTAATTAACTGTTTCATTACATGCGGCAGCGTTTCTGTTCTTAAGAAACTGTTGGAAGTTCAGTTGCGGTTTATGTGCTCGGAGAAGATGCACCGTTCTTTCTTTTGAGACGATTTGAAAGGTTTTTCCTCTTTAATTGAATGGCTTATGACCAGCAGTTAATGTCTTGCATATGCAGCACTGGCGTGGGTTTGGAGGCTGTAGTGACTATTACACATATGGAAAAGGTTACGTAAGATCGTTGTCACACCGCCTGCTCACGGGGAGAACGGCATGCTGCAGATACCAGCGCAAAGAACTCACAACATCTGACAAAGTTTGACTCATTTGACAAAACTCAACAGAAAATTATCATTACAGCCACATAAGACATCAGCAACAACTCAAACTAACGGGTTTAAAGTTAGCATGCATTATGCATTGTGAGTTTACAGTGTTTTTCAGCTGCTTCCACACTAAATCTGTCCTTGTCACACAGTTTCTGAAAGCTGAGACTCAAACAGCAGAAGAACACACCAAATCTACAAAACCAGACACTAATTCTCAGCCTTTGACTCAGTTTTCAATTTCATTTAGCAAAACACAACACAGTTCTCTATGAAACACACAAATCTAACAGGAATTAATATTGTGTCAAAGGTGTTTGCAAATGTTTGCGTTTGAGATGTGTTTGTGATATTTTGAATGCAGTGCTTCGTTTTGCAAGAGATGCGAGGCGTTTTGCAGTTTGTGTGCAATTCTTGGATTTGTGTGTAAAGTTTTGAAAAAAGAGGCAAAGTTTTGAAAATGTGTGAAAGCATCTGAAAAAAACTAATGTGTCAGATTATGGATGTGTTAGTCCAGATTTTTACTGAAGTATTTTTATACATTTCAATCACAAAAGTGATGTACACACAAGCAATCCAACCTTTTTATAGTTTTGATTTTAAATGGATGTTGAAATGAATATCAACCATACTTTAAATTGAACTTAGAGAATTCACATCTGATGATCTTTTAGCTAAAATAACGAATGCACATTATGCACAGTGATATGAAACAACAAACACACGATCGTGTCGCCGTAAATTCATCCAGTGCCAGTCGATGACTAACTACTGCTGTTCACAGATTAACTATTCAGCCGTCTAAACAAAACCTGTGCATTTATAGAAGAAAGCTACTCTAAAAATACTCTCGTTTGTTCAGCGTGTTGAAGTGCTCTCAAACAGTGGCGCACACACACTTGTTTCACTGATCACCTGCTGGCTCCATGTTACGTATCACTATGCTCTTGCTATTGGATCCCAATCAACTCTTTATATACTCATTCCACAATGTGCACTCAATCATCAGTAACGAGTTGGCAGAATTGGACAAGCAATTACAAGGGCCTGCATCTATACAGTGCAGTACTGTCAATACTGTAAATAGTCTGAAAAGGTGGTACAGTATTTGGGACCATAGACACAGTGTCTGATGAAGCATTATGATAAAATATTAGGCTACATCCATGGATATTGTAGTCTAATTGGTTCATGCTCCACGCTAATTGGTGACAATGAATCTCGTTACAGTATCTTGAAACTTTCATGATTTAAACGGAAGATTGTTTGTCTGTTTCCATACAACTATGCATTAAGAGTAATGCAACAGTTACTTATCATTTTGAGCAGTTGTATCAATTGATAGTTAGATCATTGTAAGGAAATGAATAGACACTCATTTGAAATGTAATGTGTGAATTTCCTTTTGAAATAGTAGTACTTTGATGTTAAGTTGATGCATATTGAACAGGTGACTTCTGTTGAATGAACAAATGATCTAAGTTTTATGTGTATTGTATCCAAGCAATTGAGAAAAGGGTTAGAGTTTTGAAAAATATGCATTTTGATCATTGGTTGTGAGTTTTGTGTCTAGAGTTGTGAAAAATGACATCAAGGTTCTGAAAATAGTAGCAAAGTGATTGTAACAAACTGTAGTAATCGACTGATGAGTATGTGAATGAGCGAGTTACTGACTGACTGACCGACCCAGTGTTATTTGTTTTGTTTTTAGCTGGTTTTTAATTGCTCAAATGTTTTTGTCCCTTAAACCTGTTGTTAAATGTTTTAGAGATGAATTGATCCTACTGTGAATGCTTCATCTGAATTGTTCAGAGTGATGAACGGCACCCTTCTGAACTCATTATATAACGAAGAGCTGAAATTAAATGAAGGGCTGAAGTCAAATTATTTACACCACCAGTCAAAAGTTTTTAAACTAAGCTTTTTAATGTTTTTTAAAGAAGTCTCTTCTGTTCACCAAGCCTGCATTTATTTGATACAAAAACAGTAAAATTTCTAAATGCTTTTACTAGAAGAGACTTCTTTAAAACATTAAAAATCTTACTGTTCAAAACCTTTGACTGGTAGTGTATGTAGAATGATATCTTTTGCTCTTAAGGCATTTTTAACATTTGAAATGAGTAAGTTAGGCTTTAGAGCTTTAAAGGTGTTTTAACTGTAGCTTACATGGGCTTGGGCTGCTAAGAGAAGTTAAATTCTTGAATTCTGGCAATATTCCCTCATGGAAATTAACCATGATTTTACTACAAATAAAACCAAAAACACATGGTTACTATAATTAAACTATGCAACCACAAATTAACCACGGTTTTGCTTACACTAACCATAGTTTAACCATTGTATTTCTGATAAAACACTGGTTATACAAATGGTAATCAATATGCCAAAAAACCATGGTTACTACACATTTACTATAGTAAAACCATGGTTAATTTCCGTAAGGGTTGAGCTGACTTTAACAGAAAAATGTACTGTTTCCTATCATCCTCTTGATTATTGACACGCTGTTTTCCTGTTTAATACCGTAAAGCTGCTTTGACACAATCTATAGAGCGCTATAGAAATAAAGGTGACGACTATAGCTGGAACAAATGTTCTTCTTGTATTTGTGAAGTGACTGTAAGAAATATTGTATTGTAAAATATTCTTAGATAATATTAATCATGATTTCTCTAGTAGGCAAATAAAATAAATGTCACATGAAAAAGTGTGTGTTTGTAATGACTAGTTTTGTGTGTAAAATGTAAAAAGCAGGTTTGGCCCTATGTTAGGGTTCACTGTCACAGGCTTCATCATGAGCTTCATGATCAACTCAGGAATACATTCAGCTGCCATCATTTGAATTGGATCAAAAACACCGTAACAGATATAGAGTTAATTCAGCTCTGCTCCTTAAACCCGTTCCTGTAGCGTCTGCAGTGTTTGTCGACTCGATCCGTGGCTTCTGTCGCAGGCCTGAGAACATGAAAACGCTTCTGATCTCGGCTCTAACGGCTCAGGATTGTTCTGGAGTTTCCTCTGCGTTTTTAACGGGCCGGTCCAGTAATTAAAAGAGATTAAGAGAAATGTGGGTTTACTGCAATCAGCACACAATGTGATCTCCACGCGCTCACGCGTTAACGTGATTACCGTAATCCGATTTGTAATCTGCCTCCAAAAATGGCGCTTTTAAAGAACCATCTTTGGAGGATTTTAACATTTCATCTGTTTTACAATCATTTGGCCTTCTTTTGCCGATCCAGTGAAAGGAACAGAGCTCCAGCGTTGCACAAAATGATGATAAAAGGCGGTTTTATCCAGTTTTGTGTTTGGGCCAGAAAGACGCTCATGGACCAGTGGATGTGTATGCAGGAGCTCCCGCCCGTTAGTGCACTAATTAACGGCTGTTTAATGCAAACGATACGCCATCCTCATCCTCTCCAATCCGTCCGTGCTTCTCCTGCCAGCCTTTATTTTCAGGCTGCGGTATGAAATTTGAATAAGCCTCATATAAATCCAAAAACATCAGTCTGGAGACGAGCGCGGACCGGATTAAACGTGATGGAAGCATCACTAATGTGACTGACACAGAGAGACAGATGAACATTTCCTTCTTAATTCTAGAATATCTTCACTTTGTTTGAACCTGCTGTGCTGTTTGTTGTGATGTTGCTATAGTATTATGACAAACAAGGCCAGATGTGCTCCAGCGATCAGACAGAGGTTTGTTGGACGCAGCTGATGTCAGAGATTTATGTAAAGCTCTCGGTCCTCTGGAGATGCTAGAAACATGCACACAAACTTCAGTGCATTTCTGTAACAGTCTGGATGAAGCGTGTGTAATGAAAGTGTGCTGGGAATGAGGTGAGGAGCGGAGCAGAGTTCAGCAAAAACAAAAGACAATGAAGGGCAGAAATCACAAGATGTCCCTTTACTGTAAGGAAAATGTGATTTTGCTTTTGTGGTAAATAAAGAAAAACACATTTCTTGGAATATTGGTGGAGCAACATATATAAACACACACACACACACGCACACACACACACACGCACACACACGCACACACACACGCACACGCACACACACACGCACACACACACACACACACACACGCACACGCACACACACACGCACACGCACACACACACGCACACACACACACACACACACACGCACACACACACGCACACACACACACACACACACAAATTGAGACATTACATAGAGTTCTGTTTTCATATAGGCTACAGATAATCTAATCCTAACCCTGCCCCTTACACAACACTTTCTGCATTTTTACAATAAAAAAAACCAGCAACTTTGTTGACTTAATTTTTTATACCAGTTTTACAAATGAGGACGGCCCCAAAGGGAGGCTTTTGGAGATTTTTGGAGATTTGATCAGGTTTAGCTCACTTTTTGTGTAATATTTTCTGTTAAAAAAATTCTGTGTCCTAAAGTTAAACCTCTTGCAGAATTTATACAAATATCCTTTTTTTTTAAATGCTGCCCTTCAGCAGCTACATATTTACATATTTCCCCTACACAGAATAAAATCTCTTTGCACCGATCATCCTGTTCGAAAGTTTCAGTCAGTGTTTGTGTTTTTTGTAATAATTGTGTTTGAGCCTCTCAGTTGTTCTCAATATGAAAAACATCAGTCACCGCTGGAGAGGATCCAGCTGCTTCTGAAAAAAACAATGTGAATGTGCAGAAGAGCTGAAGAAGAGCGGACAGAACAGAAACTCACCAACAACCATCAGAAGAAACACAGCATCAGAGGTGAGAGGATCCTGAGTGTCGGTTCATTACTGTGTGTGGAAGAGATGGAGGTTTCTGTCATGTGAAGGGCAGGAATAAATAGATACACTGCTTTGCCTCTTTTTTTTCCGAACTTTACACACAAATCCAGGTATTGCACACAATCTCTTGCAAAATGAAGCACTGCATTCAAAATATCACAAACATCTCAAAAGCAAACACCTTTGCCATAATATTAATTCCTGAATTGTGTGTTGTGTTTTGCTAAAAGTGTTTCATGGAATTGAAAACTGAGTCAAAGTCTGATAATTAGTGTCTGGTTTTGTAGATTTGGTGTGTTCTTCTGCTGTTTGAGTGAGAGCTTTCAGAAACTGTGTGACAAGCACAGATTTAGTGTGGAAGCAGCTGAAAAAACGCATTTTAAGATTTCTCTTTATTTTTTATGATTAATATCTTGCAGGTTTATGAACTTATGACTATATTCATACTCTATGCATTAGTACTGTGTGCAAATGTTCATGAGCACATCTGATGATTGTTACCTTCATAAACAGTCATCAAGGAGCATAAGATCCCAGAGGATCAATCAATATAAAAACACAATCTGTGCTGTTCCCAGCTCTGCTCCGGATCTCTGTGGTCAGAGTCACCTGTCCGGCGGCCCGCGGATAACTGGCCCGTCTCTGTGAAGTGTGAGCGACATGCCACCAGACGTCACGCTGCATTCAGGCCTGCGGTGAGATGGCTGTCCATCACTGTCACATCCGACTCAGGGACGCTGAGAGGAGGAGACCATGACCGAAATTCAGCATTTACAGTTTTTCTCGATTGCTTAAATACATTTCTTGAAACTATGCCTCGTAAACTATGCCTCGTATTCTCAAAACAGTAAACACGAATCCATAACTTCTAACTCAATTCCCCAAACTTCCTATATTCGTGTCAAAATGAAGCTCTCCACTCAAAACAACTCAATCTTGCTGAAAAACCAAAGTTTGCTCTCAGACATGACACACAAACAGTCAAAAACACACACACTACAGAACAGTTTTACACACTGATGAGATCAATTCAAAACAATACTACAAAAACCGGTAATAAGTGTTGCTTGTGGTACTCCCCAAATGTTTTATTCCTCAGAGTACAGTACAATACAGCAAACAACAAAACTAATTATTCTGCCCCAGTATCCCGTCTTTGGTCTGGGACAGGTCAGAAAACCTCTTCAACATCACAGGCTATACAGCGGGGGTAAAATCCTCTCGCACGCCTGATGTCCTTGTGTCATTGTTCAATAACAAGACAGGCTAAACACTTAGTCATGTTGTCAATATAACTGTTAGTATTAGCTGCTGTAAACTATGGCATCAGTTTGGATGACAGTTACTGTACACATTACTGTATGTGGGATATTGATTGAAAAAGACTGGATATGATTCACAGTTACACTTTTACTAGTGGTCTGACCAAAAAAAAAAAAAACACAACAACAACAACAACAACATTACAACGTCATTGTGAATAGAATAGAAAAAGAAATATGTGCACAAAGGCGAAAATAAAAATGAGAAAGTCCACTGTCAGAATGTGTAAGTCTTGTGTTGTCCTCTGTCTATATATGCTTTCTAGTTGAAGGGTCATGAGATGTACCTTTGAGCTATTTCAGAGAACTGGTCTGTCATTGGTTGAGCTATATTCTCTTCATTACTGAAAGTCAAGATTCACTTGAACAATTCATGGCAAATTTCTAAAAAGTCTAATAGAAATGTGTAGAAAATATGCTTGACAGTTTGACAACTAGATCAACCATTCTGCATTTCTCGTAATGATTTATACGATGAACTAATGACTTGAGGTTTCGAGGGGTAAGTCTATAGCACAGAGAACTGTACATTTTGAGCAACATGGCATTAGCAACTGATGATGTAGGAAACCACAGACAAATGTACATACAGTAATCAGTTGCTTGACTGTACCAAAGCAATCACAACTTGCTCAAAAGAATGAGGAACTTTTTATGATGTGCACACGTGACTAGATGATCATTTCTGATCTGAGAAATGCACCAAAGCCTCTGAGAAACACTGTCAGCTGACTTTGGCCCTTTATCCATCGAAGGTTCTGATTGGTGTGATACATTTAGACTCCTAGTGTTTCCACTTGGGTAATTGTGTGCTAATTAAGCTCAAACTGTGCAGACTTGAGTGAACAATATTGAATGCTAGTGCTGTCTAAATGATCACATGGTGTAAGCGCTGAGTTTTGCAGGAACACCAAATCTGACTCATGTGTTAAAGCAGGGGAATAGTGTTTATAGTTTAGGGAAATGGGTGTGCTTTTTGAAAAATGGTATTATGGTTTTGAAATTTTAGTTATAGTGTTTTAGCAATCGAGAAAAACTGTAATGCATTTATTCTCCATCAGCACAGTACGAGATCATCTGTGGAAGTGACTCTACAGCATGCGACCCAAACTTTGGCTGCGACACACTCTGTCAGGGCCTGACCTGTGATCCAGGAAAAGGTTGATCGCATGATGTAGCATTCGTTTTGTGAACCTCTGCTGTATCTCCGTGACTCACCTGGATTCTGCCACACCCTCAGAAAGCCCTGCGTTACATAAGATACATTACAGTTTCCTTCAACTGCTTTCACACATTTTCAAAACGTTGCCTCTCTTTTTCAAAACTTTGTTTTCCAGAACAAATATCTAAACATCCTTAAATCGAGATACATTTACTGGAGATGCAAAATAACTTTAATGAACCTTTCTGAAAAACTTATCAAAATCAAAGATAAATTACATGGAAAACAAGAGTATTTGACACATTTTTCAGAAAACACGACTTAATATCTGATATCATCTCCAGTAAATATATCTTAATTTAAGGATATTTGTACAGGAAAACAAGACTAGTAGTTTCTACTGTGAATTTCTACTGAAGGAGAAAACCACTTTAAAAAATAAATAAATAAAATACAAATTTGCAGCGAATTTCACCATTCCAGTTTTGTATTTTTTTTTATTTTTTATAAACAGTTTAATTATTGCAAATGATAGAGATGATGTGAGTGATTAATGCAGATGAATGTGAGAGTGTCTCTCTGCATCACTGGAGCTTCATGAACTAAATGTGATCCTCCTGTTCTCCAGCAGGATCCGAGGAGATCCAGAGAACAACATCAGTAACATCTGACGACAGCCGACGTCTGAACAAACAGTCACATGATCAGCCTTTTCCCTCAGGCTACATTCAATCTGAACCATTAAAACTCTTATAACATGATCTCAACTGAATAATGACTGCTTACTCTCGTCTTTTACAGCTGCTTTACAGCAGAAATGAATTGTGTTTGCATCATTGCATCACTGTTTTCTTATCACTGTAAAGCTGCTTTGACAGTCTGTATTTTATAAAGTGCTATATAAATAAAGGTGACTTGATAACATTTGTGTGTGTGTGTGTGTGTGTGTGTGAGAGAGAGTTTGAGTGAGTGTGTGTGTGAGAGAGTTTGAGTGAGTGTGTGTGTGTGTGTGAGAGAGTTTGAGTGTGTGTGTGTGTGTGTGTGTGTGTGAGCGAGCATGTTTATGTGGTTTATGAGGACACAAATGTGTATAATGACATGGGTATTACAGAGGTATTACAATATGAAGGTGGTTTATGAGGACACTGCCTATGTCCCCGTAATTCAAAAGGCTTAAAAAACATACTAAATGGTGTTTTTTTGAAAATCTAAAAATGCACAAAGTCTCCTGTGAGGGCTAAGTTTAGGTGTAGGGTTGGTGTAGGGCAATAGCACACACAGTTTGTTCAGTATAAAAACCATTACGCCTATGGAGAGTCCCCATAAACCACAAAAACCAACATGTGTGTGTGTGTGTGTGTGTGTGTGTGTGTGTGTCTCTCTCTCTTTGAGTGTCTGATTCTAATCAGTGACACTCATTTACAATGCTTACATTTGATTCAGCACCTAGAAATAGAGCACAATCATTTAAAAAAAGTTCTAAATCCTTATTTATTTTCAGATTTTAAATGTGGAGTTGGTAGTAAATGTGCTTCAAATGGTGTTTTTAGAGCAATTTAAAGAGTTCAGCCAAGCTGTTTTAATGGCGTTGTGATTAGAGCGTGATGAAGTCTGATGGGATGTCAAGCACAGAAATGTTTTGTCTGCGGGGCGGACAAGCTTCTGATGGCCTTTACGTTCCTTCACATGAATAATCACATGACAATTGAGAAAATCAAATTAATACATGGAAGAGCAGTCGTGCCGGCCGTCTGATTGGGAAAGCGATATGATGAACGCAGCTCATGGTCTCTTCAGGGTTTTCATCTGGAAAAACTCTGTAATATTTGCTGAAATGGCTAAATCCCTTCAAGCTGTTTAATGTGAAACTAATATTAATAAGCAGATATGTGTTATTTATGTAATAGATTGAGCTGCTTTGACAGCAGATAAACAGCTGTCTTTATGAACTGCGCTAAAGAGCAGAGAGTTTCTGAAAATCATTGATTTTATCTTTCAAAAATTACTTGCCCGATTTAAAAGATTTCTGAAATCTGTCCGAGAGAATCTCACAAAAGGAAAATGACAAGAACCTGTCAAAAAAAAAAAACTGACCTAGAAACAATTTTCACTGAGAACTTCACAAACAATTACAAAAAAACAAACAAAAAAACACTTGAATTAAATGTGATCTCTTGAAGCACTATACTAAAGCAGTATTTTCTTGTAAATCACACTCCAGTCATCTTTAGACTCAGAAACAGCAGCAGCAGCAGCATTGTGTTTCTATGGTGTTTGCTGTGCCACATATTAATCAAACATCCTCGTTTCCATCAGTCAGAGATTCTGTGCATTGTTCCCATCTCTGCCTGTATAATGTGTGTGATTCAGTGTTTTCAGTTTGTTTTTGTGTTGGGCGTCATGTTTCTGTCCGCATGTCCACGCTAAAGAGGACAGACAAGTGCAGACTGAACATGTCAAGGCATGTTTGAGTCACGCTGCCCAACTTAGTCACTGCTGAAAATGAATATAGACTCATGTAGGGCACCACACCTCCACACACACACACACACACACACAAACACACACACACGCACGCACGCACAAACACACACACGCAAGCACGCACGCACACAGACACAGACACACACACACACAGACGCACACACAGACGCACACGCACACACACGCACACACACACACACACACACACACACACACGCACGCACACACACACACACACACACACACACACACACACACACACACACACACACACACACACACACACACACACACACAGACGCACACGCACACACACACACACACACACACACACTCACACACAGACACACACACACACACACTATAACATCAAAGAAAAAAGTTCTATAGCAACTAATCTCTAAACTCACACTCACACACTTTCTTTCTTAATATGTTTTCTCTCTTTTTTAATGTGTGTGTGTGTGTGTAACGTCCTTGTGCTGAAATCAGCTGGATGTGAGGAGCAGCAGACCGAGCTCATGAGGATCCAGACGCTTCATAATATAACTCATAATAGGTCTGAAATCTTTGAAAAACTGCAACTTCAAGCATAATTTTTATGATTGATTTAAATCCACCAAAATTAGTCAAACAGTGAAGTGACATACTGCCAAGTATGGTGATCGACCCATACTCGGAATTCGTGCTCTGCATTTAACCCAGACACACACACAGCAGTGAACACACACACCGTGAACACACACCCGGAGCAGTGGACAGCATTTATGCTGCTGCGCCCGGGGAGCAGTTGGGGGTTCGGTGTCTTGCTCAAGGGCACCTCAGTCGTGGTATTGAGGGTGGAGAGAGCGCTGGACATTCACTCCCCCCACCTACAATCCCTGCCGGCCCGAGACTCGAACCCACAACCCTTGGATCACGAGTCCAACTCTCTAACCATTAGGCCACGACTTCCCATCAGCAGCTTTATGAAACCTCCTTGAGCTCAAACACAAGGTCATGGGTTGGATTCTCAGGGAATGCTGAAGTCATCTATACCTTGAATGCAAAGTCAATTTGGATAAAACTTCTGTTAAATGCAATTAATGCAAAATCTTTACAGCAAAGCTTTACATTTCATAACATGCAGGAAATGCATTGCACTGTGAACCTGAAGTTGTAAGTAGAGCAAAGATCATCGGAGAATGTAAGAAAATATTTCATTCTTTCTACTTCGAAATTTCATGTTTAATTTAGTGTATTACTTTACTTTCTTGTAATTATTTGTGAAATTTACTAGCAATTTCTACAGCTTTTTTCCAGTGTGCAGGATCAGATGTGCACAGGATGATGACAATTCCTGTGTGATGTTAGACTGCTCTTTTACAATTGATTGTCAGTTGCTTTCTGTCAATTGTTTATTTATTTGTTACTGGACAATTTAAAAACCTTAAAAACCTTTAAGTTGAACTTTTTCTATGTAAAACTTGCCGCCGCTGGGTGTTTTCCTCCAGTCTGCTGTGACAAGAGTCTCTGAGATCTTCTGGAGGCTCAGGTTCCTCCTTTAGTGTGATTTTACAGCTGTTTTAGGTGACAATGGTGCATTTAATTCACTTAGT
>NC_136733.1:335000-420000 GCF_936440315.1 Barbus barbus
GCCATAATATTTCAAATTGAAATGTCTGAAAGGAGCATTTTCACAGGTTTTCTTTTAATTATTGTTCTGTGTCAGAGCTGTTTTACTTTTATTTTAACATAATTAAACAAGAATAAAAACAAGGGATGAAAGCAAACTGTACATTGCCATTGAAAACTTTGGGGTTAGTAAGAGTTTTTTTTTTTTAAAGAAGTCTCTTCTGTTCACCAAAGCTGCATTTATTTGATCAAAAATACAGTAAAAATAGTCAAATATTATTAGAATGTAAAATAACTGTTTTCTATGTGAATATGTGTTAAACTGTAATGTATTTCTGTGATCTGCAGCTGTATTTTCAGTATCATTACTCCAGTCTTCAGTGATCTTCAGAAATCATAATAATATACTGATTTACTGCTCAACAAACATTTACTATTATTATCAATGTTGAACACAGATGTGCTGCACAATATCTTTGTGGAAACTGTGATATATTTTATTTTTCAGGATTCAGAGATGAATAGAAGGTTCAGAAGAACAGCATTTATTTGAAATAGAAATCTTTCGTAACATTAGAAATGTCTTTACTGTCCCTTTTCATCATTTTAAAGCATCCCTGATGAATAAATGTGCAAATCTCTTTAAAGAAACACAAAAACACACACATGAATCTGAGTTGGTTGCTAATATTGCGACCATGAACATGTCAATGCATCTTACTGGCTGTAATAAACGTAACATTTGGCCGTATTGTATGTAAATTGTTTGGTATTTCATTAAATTATCATATTAAGTGCACATGAGTTTGCAGTAACTGGATATGTGCTAAAATCATTTTCTTGCAATAAAGGCACAGATGATTGAGGCTGGTCTGAATGGTCCGTATTGGGTCTTGGGTGTGTGACACATTAATGAGCCGCTCTCCTCTCCGTCATGCAAACATTTAATACTGCAGGACCTTTAACTGATCCCATTAGCGGCTCACAGCGGCCCACGGTCATGCAGCGCTTTCACACAGACCCTGTCCTTGAGACTGGTGTAATTACACCATCATGACGTCTGTGCTTTAATATCTGCTGCCATTACTCACGGACAGACTGCATCGCTGGATCATATCACTGGGTGATAACGGCCAGCACGCTTTGAGTTTGGACACTTGAAGTGTTTGAAAAACAAAGAAAGAACAGACAGAATGTTAATCTGGCTGTTGTGTATGCGCTTAAAGAAACAGTTAAATAAATCAAAAAATGAAACAAATGTTCACCCTTGGGCCATCAGGATGAGTGTTTCTTCATCAGGTTTGTAGAAATGTGTCTCTGCATCAGTGTCTCAGCAATGGATGCTCTGCAGTGAATGGGTGCCGTCAGAATGAGAGTCCAAACAGCTGATAAAAACATCACAATAATCCACACCACTCCAGTCCATCAGTTAACATCTGGAGAAGACAAAAGCTGAAACAAATCCAGCATTAAGATGTTTTTAAAGTTGTTCATATGAAGCGATCTCTATTTTTCCTTTTCTTTAGTGTGTTGTGTAGCTATTTGTGCGTGTATAAGATCTGCAGACGTACAAAGCTCAAAGTCTCCCACAAAAGGATTTATTCTATCTGAAAGAGAAGGCTGATCCAGACCGGACTAAAACGCCTCATTCAAACACGTCTACGTCACGATGTGGAAATATTTGCGTAACGCCGCCCAAATGTTGACGCGAGGAAAGAAGGCGTTGCTTCAGTAAGTGCAGTAGTGTTGATTCAGTCATGTCAGGCAGACGCTGTGTTTCTGTGTGAAAGCAAAAGCACTTTATTTGGCCTTCCGGAAGTAGATGCAATTAGGAATCATTGTTAAGATTTGTTTACAACAGAACAGAACCCAAATGTTCGAATATGTTCAATGCATTTTATGGACGACAGTTTCGTGAACCTAGTAGAGTACAAGGCTGGCTGCACATTTCTACAAACCTGATGAAGAAACACTCATCCTGATCTCAGATTAACTGAGGGTGAGGATATTTTCAGCTAACCTTCATTTTTGGGTGAACTATTTGTTTAAATACACAGTATGTGTATGAGTTCAGGCCTGTTGAATCATAATTGTACTCCTTCCTTTCTAAAGGTACCTTATATATTTGCAATAAAAAGTTTTTCAGGGAAAGGCCTCACGCCAAGCTTCGTGGTCTCTTTCAACGGCTCAAACAAGAGCAAAGACAGCGGATGTGAATTCACAAACAGCACTGTTTCAGTGTCATGCAATCATCTGAGCATGAACACCTGCAGATGAAGTGAGGAGACGTTCTGAGCGAGGGCTGTCGCAGTCGTTAAAGAGAAGAAGAGATCAGACACGCTGGAGGACGACGAGACCTTTGCATCTGGTGCTTCTCTTTGAGTCAGCGGTCACAGCCATGTTCCTCCAAAACCCATTAAAAAGATCTGAGCCGCTGAGCGAGATGTGGGGTCAGAGTTTGAGATGAACATCTACACTCCGTCTGCCTTCATCAAACATTCACTGACCTCCTTCAGTCTCGAAGCTACACTTCAGTGATTCACATCCGGATCCTCCATCAGCTCCTGCAGCTTTAGCAGAATCATTACATTAACAGTCACATATGGATCTTCATGTGCTCAGTGCATGATGGAGAAATGCTGCTGAGCTCTGTGTATAGACTGCTGCACATCTACTGTATTGTGTTCTACTGTATTATATTCACAGGTGAAATAAACCAGAAATGATAAATCAGTCTTACCTTTCGGATTCAAATCAACCTTTTTATGTAACTGACTGAGATATGACTAGTCTTGCAGAAAACGTTGGATGACTAACTGTTAAACTAGTCTAAGAAGTTTATGTAACCAGCCACTGACATTTATACATAAAGACAACAGCGAGAGATGTTTGCGTTCTCGTCATCATGTTCTCTGAACTGAGGAGAATCACGAAGAACAAAAGAGAAGAAACTAGAGAGAAGAACAAAGTGAATGTCTGTAGTGAGGATTAAATGGCGTGAGCTCATTTTTGCCTCATTTAAAAGACACTTAATATTCAGTAATATTATTGATTTACATTTTCTCATTAAGCAGATGCTTTTATCTAAAGTGACTTACAGTTGAGGAAATTAGAAGCAATCAAACCAGCAAAAGAGCAGCAATTTATAAATACTGTGACAAGTCCTGGTTAGTCTAACGCAGTAGAGCAAGGGTTTTTTCAATATATATATAATAATAATAAAAAAAATATATTATTATTATTATTATTATTTAGTCATTTAGCAGACACTTTTATCCAAAGCGACTTACAAATGAGAACAGAAGCAATCAAACGACTAAAAACAGATCCAAAACTAAAAGCTAGAACTTTATAAATACTACCTATACACATTTGAAAAATAAAGAAATTAAATAAAAATGACAAATGCATACAACAACATTTCAAAACTTAACATTTAAATAAATAAAGAAAAACAATTCAAAATATTAAAGAACAAAAGGTATAAGAGTATAATAATCATTCTAACATAACACTAAGCCAAACACCAAAAAACAACAACTATATATATATATATACACAACCACACACACATACATACATACATAAATATATCTACATACATATTTATAAATTCAGTATATATATATATCATTTAATTTCCATTTAGTTTGTTGAAGTATTAAAATAACTCAAATTAAAACTGAAACTTAATAAAAGACCTATACAGACATAATAAATTCAGACATTATTTAACTAAAATTAAAATAGATAACAAATACAAATCATGACAGTATAGTTTATCAGTAATCCTAAGAAATAACCTTGCACACATGCTAAAAACAACAAATTAATTACACAGAGTAAGAAATGGTTATAAAAACTGAAACAGAAGTGAAACAAGTAGAATAAAAGAGGAGAAATCTAAAGTCATACTTAAATATATATGAAAAAGTGAAAGTGTCATGACATACAGCCAAGTATGGTGACTCGTGCTCTGCATTTAACCATCCAACATGCACACACACACAGCAGTGAACACACACACACACACACACACACACAGCAGTGAACACACACACACCGTGAACATACACCCGGAGCAGTGGGCAGCATTTATGCTGCAGCGCCCGGGGAGCAGTTGGGGGTTCGGTGTCTTGCTCAAGGGCACCTCAGTCGTGGTATTGAGGGTGGAGAGAGCGCTGGACATTCACTCCCCCCCACCTACAATCCCTGCCGGCCCGAGACTCAAACCCGTGACATATATATGTATATATAAAGTGCCATTCACTTGCAGAAAACAAGCTTCTAGAGGCACATAAGTCTGAAGTAATGAATTTAGGTAAAGGTGTGCAGAGCCAGTGCTGGTTTTGTAGGTAAACATCAATACCTTGAATTTTATGTAAGCAGCTATTGGTAGACAGTGCAGATTGATAAACAGAGGTGTGAAGTGCATTCTATTCAGCTCATTAAAAATGTATCTTGCTGCTGCGTTCTTGATTAATTGTAAAGGTTTGATAGAACTGGCTGGAAGACGTGCCAAGAGAGCCTTGCGATAGTCCAGTCTGGACAGAACAAGAGCTTGAACAAGGAGTTGTGTTGCATGTTCCCAAAGAAAGGGCCTGATCTGGGAGAAAGGGCAAATCTGCAGGACCGGGCAGTTTTAGCAATGTGGTCTGAGAAAGTCAGCTGATCATCAATCACAACTCCAAGGTTTCTGGCTGCACATGATTTAACCACACTACTGTTTAACACTACTGCATGAGAACAAACCTGATCTGAATCTCAAAGCTGATCTGAACTGAACAGCAACACGATGGTCTTCTGCTTTATAACTGAATCAGATTTGCTCATAATTTATTAATTTTGCAACATCAACACTGTTATTGAACAGAACTGAATCAACAGTAAACTGACTTGATCTGAATAATGACTCTATTGTCTTCTGTAGAGCTGCTTCCCTGCAAACATGTCCTTGCGAGGCTCATGCTGGCTGTTTGTGGGCACAGTGGACTACAGCCCACACCAAACCTAATCAGGCCCAGTGCAGGCTTGCCCAAGCGAGGGCCACAGCTTTGGGCTCACCGCAGGCTGTCTGTGAGCAGACCACACTAGCGGACTGTCCACGTTAAACCCATGATGGTCCGGTGTGGGCCCAGAGCAACTTTGGTACCTTTGGTCCCATGCAGGTTTTGTGTAGGCAGGCCTTTAATGCAACTAGGAGAATACTAACACTGCTGGCCATTCTTTAGCCACCCAGTTGAACTGAAACAGCTCAAACCAAAAGAGACCTTTTCAGAACCTGTTTTTTCATCATGACCCTCAAATCTCACTTTCCTGCAGAGTTTAGCTCTAGCTTTAATCAAACACACCGAGCATGTCTTCAGGATCATTAGAAAATCACAGGTGGGTGAGTTTGATCAAAGTTGGAGCTAAACTCTGCAGGAAAGTGGATCTCACGAGCTGTATTTGAGGAGTAAAAGACATGAGCCTGTTAATAAGAATGTTGTGGACAGTTTTCTTCCTTACCATTAGGGGTGCTAGGGTGTTTTGCACAATAATGGATGATGAATATCATCAAACAAACATAACTTGAAGTATTTCAGCTCTTTGTAAATCACGACTTTAAACATTATTCTTGCATGCCGCATTAAAGCATCTCTCCATCGCCGGAGTGTTCTGCGATAATGCGTTCCTGCAGGGCTGGACACAAAATAACACGACATTCCCAGATTTAAAACTAAAGGTTAATGCACATAATGAGGCCTGTAGGGCTCGTCGCGTTTCCCGTTAGCGTGCGCGTCACCGCTAATGTGGAGCAGCACAGGTGCGTCTGACCTTGAGCAAACCTGCAGAAACCGCTCGCTGTGGCCTAACGTCGCCGGTGGATCTGACCAAGTTCATTTACGCAACGCTGCATCAGCGTAAATGTCACGGCGCGACAGGCCTGAGGCGCTTCTCCATTAGCTGCGCTTTACATCATATATAAGACACAGGACTCTCAGACAGACTGACCACAAACCCTCCACTTTTTCTCAAAATTGACTTCAAACGGCTGTAGCTCAGTCATTTTTTGTCCGATTCCAACAAATCATACATCATTTTGAAGGTCTTTTAATGGAGAACGTGAAAATAAAAATAACTCATTTTTGAAAATGTGCTCATTGTGACTCATTTTGCCAGCACAGGTCACATATGTTCATAACATGACAGTGATGTTCACAGATGGATATGGAGCATCACTACCCGTTTTGTCCAGTTTAATCAAGGTTGACCGGAGCTCACGCTGGTCAGTATCTAGTTCCTCGTCAGATGCCCTTCCGTATGCCGTGCTGGATTCACCAGGAAAACTATTCTGGACATGTAGCGCTCGCTGAATCACGCAGAGAAACCACGTCAATCATCGGGTGCGATGCAAACACATCTGCCTCTGCCTCGCAACCCGTCTCTCGCCCAATTCATGCACAAAAGTACTTCAAAAAGGGCCTGAACATCAATCTTTAGAGCAAGTATCTGTTTAAAATCCTTCACAAACACAATACTGACCGTCTTCAACTTAGTTTTTTTACATCGTGCTTTACAGTGCAGTCATTTCAACCTGAACCCAAACCAAACAAACCTGTCTTCTAATGTTTTGTTAGTAAAGTGTGTTTGTGCTTCTGTCTTTACGATGAAGGACTCTTTATTTGATCATTTATAAACACATTCAGAAGTGTGACTAAAGACTCTTACAGGCCCCGATGATTTTCAGGTTCATATGGCTGAACATTTCCTGGTGAATCTGCAGCGATGACCAGCAGAGGTTGCTCAGTTTGACCTCTGTTTCACAAACACTTCACATCTGCTGCTTCACCAGAAGTAAACGACATTGAAGGAATTGACATTGAAGACAGAGAAAGATCAGGAATTCTGTACACATTTCTTTTCCCGAGGGCAGTTCGAGCTCTCGCTGTGGTTGACCTCACGTATTTCCTCACAAACCTGACATGAACCGGCGACTGAGTCAGTTCCTGACCTGCAGAGCCAGAGGAAACACTCCTCACTCAGTCAAACCAGTCTCTGACCAGCTGCAGTCCATTACTGACCACTCAAATAAAACCGGTCCAGTCTCCAAACTCAAACTATATTTTTTGTCATTCTGATTTCCCTCTATGGAAAAGAGTAGCGTGAACGTTCTGCTGAACTTCTGATTTTGTGCTTCACCGAAGAAAGAGAGTCATATGGGTTGGAACTTCATGAATGGAGTAAATGATGACAGAACTGACACGTCCAGCTGATGACACACATACGCAAACACACACACACACACACACACACACAAGTTGGTTTTTGTGGTTTATGGGGACTCTCCATAGGCGTAATGGTTTTTATTCTGAACAAACTGTGTGTGCTATTGCCCTACACCAACCCTACACCTAAACTTAGCCCTCACAGGAGACTTTGTGCAGTTTTACATTTCAAAATAACTTTGTTTAGTTTATTTTTAAACCGTTTTACAAATGAGGACGTCCCCAAAGGGAGGTTTTTGGAGATTTTGTCAGGTTTGTCACCAAAATATGGTTAAGTAGGTACACACACACACACACACACACACACACACTCACACACTCTGATCTTGTTTTTCAGTCACCCATCGGGCTCATATGAAGGCAGCAGGTTTTTCCGTATGTATCAGTGTTTGTCCACATCCTCGCTGTATTTTAGGAGAGGAGGATCTAAATGTCAGATAAAACGAGCAGGAGCTCAGTGTGGATGTCTCTCTGTCTCTCTCTCTCTCTCTCTCTCTCTCTGCGTCAGCGTTTGTTCAGCCCACCTATGATGAGTCAGTCTCCCACTCCTGAACACAATCAGCCAATCAGAGAGCTCACTGCTGCCGCTGCTGCCGTCAGAGCCCTGGAGATCAACACACACACACACACACACACACTATAAAACTCACAAACACTATACTACATGTGTGTTTTATTGTCAGTGAGTGTTGTTCTGTCATGGGATGATGTCGACTGATCTCAGGGAAAGTGTGTGTGTGTGTGTGTGTGTGTGTGTGTGTGTGTGAAGCTGTTTTGTTCTTCTTTATGAGGACTAAAAGACTGCATAAAGACAATAAAATAAGGAAAGTTTGTCTTTGTGGAGTCTGTATATAAGAATGTTAAAATTAGTTTTTTTTCAGCTGCTTGAACACAAAATCTGTCCTTGTCACACAGTTTCTGAAAGCTGACTCTCAAACAGCAGAAGCACACACCAAATCTACAAAACCAGACACTAATTCACAGACTGACTCGGTTTTCAATTTCATAAAACACTTTTTGCAAAACACAAAACTAGAGAAAACTTACATAGAGAAAACGCAGTTCTCTATGTAACACACAAATCTAGCAGGAAGTATCTTGATTTGCTTTTTCAAACACAACCAATCAGAACACTAACTCCTCACATGTGCTTTACTGAACACCAACCAATCAACAAACACACATCTACACAACTACACATGCTTGACGTGTTTCTTTTCTTTCGGTCTGTGTAATACTGCATTCACAACCACAAATGCTTACAGTAAAACAAGTTTGGTTTCAATTTTGCTTTCATGTTTACCGTGAATTTTTCAACATCTCTCTGCCAATTACTTTCAATCTTGTACAGAAATATAGACATGAAAGAAGAGCTTTAGGTTCTGAATAACCGTGTGTATATGACATATCCAAAAATATAATATTATGGCACAGGTGTTTGCAGCGTAAGACAAATGTTTGCTTTTGTGATATTTTGAATGCAGTGCTTCATTTTGCAAGAGATATGAAGCATTTTGCATTTTGTGTGAGCAGTTCTTGGATTTGTGTGTAAAGTTTAGAAAAAATGAGGCAAAGTTTAATAAATGTAAGCAGTTGGTCCAATCATCCAATCAAACAGAAATGCAGTGATTTTCGAGTCTTTCTGGAGAACAGCTTCTCGCTGGTGGCACTGAGCTGTTTCAGGAGGCGGTTTTATTTCCACTCAATAAACAAATTAACCCCAAACCACTGCATGAATGCAGTTTAATGAAGACGAAAATCACTGTGGTGGAAATAAGTGAGTTCTGCAGAATCAGACCGGGTTAAAGGAGAGGAATGAGACGCTGAGACGAAGAAACCGTCCGGCAGATGCACTTCAACTTCATGCAGAAAACAGCTCTGAGCTGGAAAATACAGAGGTTAATTAAATTAAAACAATAAAGCAGCCGCTGCAGTTTCCAGCCGTTGTAATTCTGCTTACCGATTTTTGCACATTATAGTTGTTCAGACAAACAAATGTTAAAATAAACCTCAGTAAATACAGTAAGACTTAAGACAGTAAGTGTTTGACAAATTAACTACTTGATTAACTTCATTTTGGTTTCTTTAAAATTAAAATTAAAACTGTTTAGTGGCTGACCGTTGAAAACGTGGTGGTTGAGGAGAGCCCTCCACATGACTGTAAAGCACTTTGGGTGTAAAGCAATAAGGCGCTATATAAATGCATCATTCATTCATTCATTCAATACAATTCAATAATTGAACAAACCAAACCGAAAGGTGATCATTCAGTTCAACACAACATTTTACAATAAAATACAATCTACTGCATGTCTTCTGGTTGATGGTTTAGAGTGTTTTATCCAGTAAAAGCTCTTCTAGTGTAATTGTAGAAGGTCCAGCTTCAGCTGCTGCTTCTCGTGGCAAATCTTGACTGATTTTGATCAAGTAAGCGTCAGAATAACTGCAGTCATATCTCCAGATGAACTCTTACTGGACTGAAGCAGCTCAGCTTTACTTGATTCTCCATCAATCAATGTCTCAAATCTGATCATCAGGATCTTTTGAGGAGCGTTTGTTTCCAGAAGCTTTACTTTCACTGTTCCTCAGCGGAGGAATGATCTTCATCTCACATCTTCTGAGGAGCGTTTATTTCTTCATCTCTCAATCAGCATTGCATTATATGTTTGGATCATTTACATCTCATCTTACTAAGACATATTACTGGAGATATAGGTGATGACTACAGTTGCAAGGTGCAGAAAATGTCTGGAAAATTTCCAAAAGTTTCAGAAAATTCCTAAAACTTTCCAAAAAATCCTGGAAAGTTTCCAAAATGTCTGGAAAGTTTCAGAAATTCTCAGCCCCTTTGCAACCATATTAACTGACTGATCATTTTATGTCAATATCTGCTGTCTTGCTATAAAGATCTCATTGATTTACATTACAAGCAGCAGAATTTCATCATAGAAATTAGGGATGCACGATATTGGACCGAAATCCGATATGCCGATATTTTTTAAGTCATTTTGGCCAATACCGATATTATACTGTAGCTTCTGACCTTTAAATCAAAACATACTCATTATTTTATGGCATCAATTATGGCTTTATTTAATCAGAAACACAGTCTATTTATGTAGGCTATTTTACTTTAAGTGAATCTAGTCATCATTCAGACAAAACTTTGCTTCAAGAACGAGCCACACTGCTGACCTGATCTAATCACTAGCACACCCAGAGCACATGTGAGTTAATGTATTCCTCTTATCGGCAAGACATATAAGCATAACTTTTCATATCAGACCGATGCCAATATCTACATTTAAAGCCATTATCAGCCGATTCCAATATCAATCTCATAATAACGTGCATCCCTAATAGAAATAGCAGCATCTGCAGCAAATTCATATTTTTGCTCAGTTTGAGTCTCCGAATAAAATCCAGCTGTTTTTTTTCCTCCATATTCTCACTGTTAACCTGATGGATCAAATATGAGACATAACATAAAAAACTTGTTTCAAACATCATCAACTGCACAAAAACACAAGAAAATATTTGGCTCATGAAATTAACCTAACAACACAACAATCCTGTAATCTCAGTAATGAAGCTCCAGCCGTTTCACTTCCTCTGCTCCACAATGAACTCAACTAAAGGCTGATCCAGTAAGAGTGGAAGAGACGTGATCCTGAACTTCAGCGCAGATCTACAGGATCATGAAGTGGGAAACTGCTCAAAGCTCCCAGCACTGATTAATTTCCTGCAGGCCGCTCACACACTTCCTGTTTATTTGAAGTGTGTTTCATGTCATGAGTCACTGTCTACAGCTTCAGCTCTGTAACACACACACACACACACACACACACACACACACACACACACGTTTCACTATCCTTGTGGGGACTCTCATAGGCGTAATGGTTTTTCTACTGTACAGACCGTGTTTTCTATTGCCCTACACCAACCCTACACCTAAACTTACCCCTCACAGGAGACTGTTTGCATTTTTAGATTTTCAAAAAACGACATTCTGTGTGATTTGTTAGCTTGTTTACCCTAAATTGAGGTCCCCACCGTGACACAAGTCCCCATGAGTCTGTGTGTATTCAGGTTTAAGTCCCCACCGGTATATAAAAACAAAAACACTCTCACATTAGTAGTATGCATTGCTTTAAAGGGTTAGTTCATCCAAATATGAAAATTAGCCTGTGTTTTACTCAACCTCAAAGCATCCTAGGTGTATATGACTTTCTTCTTTCGAAACGAATCCAATCGGAGATATATTAAAAATTGTCCTTGCTCTTCCAAGCTTTATAATGGAAGTGAATGGGTGTTTTTGTTCAACAGTCCAAAGGTACTCAAATAAAGCACATCCATCCATATTAAAACGTGCCTCACACGTGAATAAAGGACTCCTGAAGCGAATCCATGTGTTTTTGTAAGAAAAATATCCTAGTATACACATAGGATGCTTTGAGGGCGAGTAAAACATGGGCTAACTTTCATTTTTGGGTGAACTAACCCTTTAAAGGCTATTTTTTTCAGCATTTTGATTTTCCTGCACCCTAAGATTCCAGATTTTCAAATAGTTGTACAGTCAGGTCCATAAATATTGGGACCTTGACACAATTCTAACATTTTTGTCTCTATACACCACCACAATGGATTTCAAATGAAACGGACAAGATGTGCTTTAACTGCAGACTGTCAGCTTTAATTTGAGGGTATTTACATCCAAATCAGGTGAACGGTGTTGGAATTACAACAGTTTGCATATGTGCCTCCCACTTGTTAAGGGACCAAAAGTAATGGGACAATTGGCTTCTCAGCTGTTCCATGGCCAGGTGTGTGTTATTCCCTCATTATCCCAATTACAATGAGCAGATAAAAGGTCCAGAGTTCATTTCAAGAGTGCTATTTGCATTTGGGATCTGTTGCTGTCAACTGTCAAGATGAGATCCAAAGAGCTGTCACTATCAGTGAAGCAAGCCATCATTAGGCTGAAAAAAACAAAACAAACCCATCAGAGAGATAGCAAAAACATTAGGTGTGGCCAAAACAACTGTTTGGAACATTCTTAAAAAGAAGGAACGCACCGGTGAGCTCAGCAACACCAAAAGACCCGGAAGACCACGGAAAACAACTGTGGTGGATGACCGAAGAATTCTTTCCCTGGTGAAGAAAACACTCTTCACAACAGTTGGCCAGATCAAGAACACTCTCCAGGAGGTAGGTGTATGTGTGTCAAAGTCAACAATCAAGAGAAGACTTCACCAGAGTGAATACAGAGGGTTCACCACAAGATGTAAACCATTGGTGAGCCTCAAAAACAGGAAGGCCAGATTAGAGTTTGCCAAACGACATCTAAAAAAGCCTTCACAGTTCTGGAACAACATCCTATGGACAGATGAGACCAAGATCAACTTGTACCAGAGTGATGGGAAGAGAAGAGTATGGAGAAGGAAAGGAACCGCTCATGATCCTAAGCATACCACCTCATCAGTGAAGCATGGTGGTGGTAGTGTCATGGCGTGGGCATGTATGGCTGCCAGTGGAACTGGTTCTCTTGTATTTATTGATGATGTGACTGCTGACAAAAGCAGCAGGATGAATTCTGAAGTGTTTCGGGCAATATTATCTGCTCATATTCAGCCAAATGCTTCAGAACTCACTGGACGGCGCTTCACAGTGCAGATGGACAATGACCCAAAGCATACTGCAAAAGCAACCAAAGAGTTTTTGAAGGGAAATAAGTGGACTGTTATGCAATGGCCAAGTCAATCACCTGACCTGAATCCGATTGAGCATGCATTTCACTTGCTGAAGACCAAACTGAAGGGAAAATGCCCCAAGAACAAGCAGGAACTGAAGACGGTTGCAGTAGAGGCCTGGCAGAGCATCACCAGGGATGAAACCCAGCGTCTGGTGATGTCTATGCGTTCCAGACTTCAGGCTGTAATTGACTGCAAACGATTTGCAACCAAGTATTAAAAAGTGAAAGTTTGATTTATGATTATTATTCTGTCCCATTACTTTTGGTCCCTTAACAAGTGGGAGGCACATATGCAAACTGTTGTAATTCCTACACCGTTCACCTGATTTGGATGTAAATACCCTCAAATTAAAGCTGACAGTCTGCAGTTAAAGCACATCTTGTTCGTTTCATTTGAAATCCATTGTGGTGGTGTATAGAGCCAAAAATGTTAGAATTGTGTCGATGTCCCAATATTTATGGACCTGACTGTATCTCGGCCAAATATGGTCCTATCATGACAAATATATACATATGTAGCATCTGGACCAATCAGACACACAATAATTTGTTATACTTCACAAATAAACCCTAACACCCCTCACCCAACCAACTAGCCAACTATGAGGGTCTATGCACCCTTTCCCCAAAATGTGACTTAAACCTCAAAAAGGCAGAACAGGCCTATAACAGTTACTATAGTAACCAGGATACCTCAGCCAGATCAGATCAACTTTACGACTTAAAAGTATGTAGAGAGAATCTCCCCCGACTTAACTCTCTCTAAAACAGACACATACTGCTATAGTGAACGTCTTCTTTCATTAATTCAGACACATTTTCCTATGACCTTCCTTCATGCATATCCCCAGGTCATTGTGTATGATTACTACCTTCTTGTATATGGTCTTGTGTATTGTATACTGTTTTATGCATGCTTATGATTGATCACTAGTTAATATAAGATCACCGATACCATGTTTGGTATCTACAAATTCACCTTTTGATGATCTAATCGAGAGTGTATATTACATGTTGATACCTATGCAACATATTAGTGTTCTCAGAATCTTTACAAGTTTTGCATCAACACCCAATCAAATTACATATGCAAATTACCATGCTCTCAGACAAAGTGTCAAACTTTTCCTCCAAAAGTGTAGATCTCCATTGGTTCTTCGACCCCTTCAGAGGTGTGACCTCCACAGAACCTCCCATCAGTGACCACCTCCCAGTCTAGCTTCTTTTAGATTCTGAGAAGGTGGGGATGTGAGGTAGAACTCTTCTGGACCCCTACGTTTGTGCCAGGCCTCGGCCTTGTCTTTCCATTCACCAACGATCCTCGGATCTCAGCTGATGTCTCTTAGCTCTTCTTCACTTTCCACCTGGGATGAAACTCCCAATCACCATCGAGTCAGAACATCTTTGAAGTTCATCACTCTTCAAACCCAGAAGAACGTGATTGCAAGTCCAAACCTTGAAGCCATCAAGACTTCATCCGAGACTGCATCCGGACACTCGTCAACGCCCAAGGCAATGCAAGTATCGTACATTTAACGAAACGAAACAGAGGTTTAGTATAAGCTATAGACCCTGATATAAACGGCGCTGATGGTTTCACTCGAAGGTTAACTGACTCATTTTCTTGTTTCTCTAATGACTTCATTCATCAAGTCTCATTTGCCCTTTCCCCGTGTATGAGTGACTGTATGTTTGTTTGTTTAGATTAGTTATGTGTGTTAGCGTTTAGTTAATAAAACTCTTGTGAACAAATTACATGAGTTTCTGGTTCTGCTTGTGAATAATGTCTCTTTACGATTTTGATCCTTGCTACATGCTGTAATGCATTAATATTGTAGGAAAGTATTTTCTGCGGCCACGAAAATATCCTTTCTTAGAGTTGATATGAAATTACATTGAATGTTCGCTGGATGGACAGATTAGATGATGGCAATTTAATTCTGCTACAGTAACTACTTGCAGCTGATATAAATAATTGTGGTAACACTTTAGAATACCGTTCCATCATTAATGAATAACTACACAAGAACACATGAGTAACGCAATATTAGCACTCTAGTAACTTTTAGTAACTAATAAGAAACTCTGATTAATGAATTAGTAAGTAATAGTGCTTAGTTGAATGTGGTAGTTCATTATAGTTAATCAGTAACTATTATTTTATTCATACCTCCCTAAGAACTACTGTATACAGGTTCATAATTAATATGAATAATACATAATGTATAATTAATTCTAAAGTAAAGGTCATGGCAACCCACTAGTAATGACTCAAGTATTACCAAATTCTTCAGAAGGAATTATTAATTATTTGGATCAGTATTCTAAAGTGAAGATCGTGATAACTCCCTAGTAATTACTGACGTCATTGTAAACTTTTAAGGTTTTTGTAAGGTTTTGGTTAGTAATTCATTTTGCTAGATTTGGTAACACTTAAATCCTTACTAGTGGATTACCGTGATCTTCATTTTAGAATTAATTATGCATAATTCACATTAATTATGAAACTGTATACAGTAGTTCTTAGTAGTTCTCCAGGATATATAAAAAAAATAGTACAAACCTGATTCCAAAAAAGTTGGGACACTGTACAAATTACGAATAAAAAAAGGAATGCAATAATTTACAAATCTCATAAACTTATATTTTAGTCACAATAGAATATAGATAACATATCAAATGTTGAAAGTGAGACATTTTGAAATGTCATGCCAAATATTGGCTCATTTTGGATTTCATGAGAGCTACACATTCCAAAAAGTTGGGACAGGTGGCAATAAGAGGCCGGAAAAGTTAAATGTACATATAAGGAACAGCTGGAGGACCAATTTGCAACTTATTAGGTCAATTGGCAACATGATTGGGTATAAAAAGAGCCTCTCATTGTGGCAGTGTCTCTCAGAAGTCAAGATGGCAAGAGGATCACCAATTCCCCCAATGCTGTGGCGAAAAATAGTGGAGCAATAACAGAAAGGAGTTTTTCAGAGAAAAATTGCAAAGAGTTTGAAGTTATCATCATCTACACTGCATAATATCATCCAAAGATTCAGAGAATCTGGAACAATCTCTGTGCGTAAGGGTCAAGGCCGGAAAACCATACTGGATGCCCGTGATCTTCGGGCCCTTAGACGGCACTGCATCACATACAGGAATGCTACTGTAATGAAATCACAACATGGGCTCAGGAATACTTCCAGAAAACATTGTCGGTGAACACAATCCACCGTGCCATTCGCCGTTGCCGGCTAAAACTCTATAGGTCAAAAAAGAAGCCATATCTAAACATGATCCAGAAGCGCAGGCGTTTTCTCTGGGCCAAGGCTTATTTAAAATGGACTGTGGCAAAGTGGATATTATATACATTTCCCTTTTGAGCTAATTTGCTACATGTGCATCAATGGAAAGCTTATTTATTCAGCCTTCAGATGATGTATAAATCTCAATTTTGAAAAATTGGCCCTTATGACTGGTTTTGTGCTCCAGGGTCACATATGGACATTAGATGTGTGTCAGATTGTTCCTTGAAAATGACCTATTTAAAAAAGTAGCATCTTGTTCTGGTCAAGACCCGCCCACTTAGATAGGAAGTGATTGTTTGATTGACATGAGAAGAGACGAACCACAGTCAAGAATGGTGTGGAAAACATTGATTTGAAACACTAAAGCATTGTCTGCAAACGTCTGTGTGGAAACTGAAGAGATCTGAGACGCGTCCGCTGATGTTTCAGACTCACAGTCTGCTGCTGAACACAATCAGTAGTCCTTCCTCAGAATATCAACCTGCTACTTTTAAAAATGATTTAGTTTCCTGGTAAACCCACACTTTCAAAAACTTCTGTAACTTTAAACGAAACCTGGGCGTCTGCGTTCATATGGCAGGATCGGTCGTGTGGGCGTTGGGTTGGGTGCCACACACACACACACACACACACACACACACAGAGAGATGTACAGACACTCCTATAGTCCCGGAGCAGAGCCCTACCCATAATGCTATGCCAGACGGGCAGCAGGGCATGAGAAACAGCAGGTCTTGGGTGGGACTGGGACTTGGGTGGACCTCTCCATTTACTGACCCAGAACATGAGAGATGGACGCACAGACTTCTGGGAAACGCTGGCGCCAGAGCTTCTGGTGCGGCTCAGTCCTCGTGTAAAGCTCTGCATGAAGAAGAGAAGAGATCAGTATAGAGAACAAATCAAAGCCTTATCTAACCAGTGTCAAAGATCATCACTGACATGACCGAAACTGCAGTGTGTGTGTGTGTGTGTGTGTGTGAGAGTGAGAGAGAGAGAAAGAGAGAGCGTGTGTGTGTGTGTGTGTGTGTGTGAAAGAGAGAGAGAGAGGGGGAGAGAGAGAGAGAGAGTGTGTGTGTGTGTGTGTGTGTGAAAGAGAGAGAGAGAGAGTGTGTGTGTGTGTGTGTGTGTGAGAGTGAGAGAGAGAGAAAGAGAGAGCGTGTGTGTGTGTGTGTGTGTGTGTGTGAAAGAGAGAGAGAGAGAGAGAGAGAGCGTGTGTGTGTGTTTGAATGATATACATTACAGAATCTCAAGAATCTACATTTCTGTTTAAAATAAATGCAAACACACCCTTGTTTTTGCAACAATGTTCTAAGCAGATTTCCATGTTGATACACAAGTCTTCAATTTGAATCTAATATGGATAAAAGACAGTCAGTGTGTGTTTACTCTGATCAATTCATTTTCAGACCACTTCAGACATTCTACTGCGTAGAGGTAACAACTACATGTCAACTAACTCTCATTAGAATATTAGTAGACTGTCAGGTGAGGGTCAGGGTCAGGAGAATCAGTTGGCATTTACCTACAAAGTGACTTATAGTCAGTAAAATGTCCAAGTGTTACCTGACAAACTTCTCAGAAATTGCTAGTACATTTCACAAATAATTACTATACAAATATAATTTATTTATAATAACAATACAATACTTTTCTGGAAAAATGAAACAATTGTACTATACTAATGCATGTGTTGGTCACTAGCAGCAGACGCACAGTTACACAAACTCCTTAGACTAGTCTTAAAATATTGTCATTTAATCGTTTTTCTTCAGAACTGGTCATAACTTTTAAAGTCAGTTACATAAAAAGGTAAATTGGTCTAATTTGAATCCAAAAGTAGCAGTGATTAC
Source organism: Barbus barbus (assembly GCF_936440315.1). Classification (NCBI taxonomy): domain Eukaryota; kingdom Metazoa; phylum Chordata; class Actinopteri; order Cypriniformes; family Cyprinidae; genus Barbus; species Barbus barbus. The sequence continues at coordinate 353,151 of NC_136733.1, forward strand.
TCCATGACCAAGCACTAGTTGTTAAGAGCAGTGTTTGTGTAGCTCGGTGGTTTGGCACAGACTCAGATCTCAGCCGTGTTTGATGGGTTTATGATGACAATGGATCCTTTTCACAAGACTGTCATCAGCATCACAAATCCTCCAAAGTTGTTCATATTTGTTTTTGTTTTTTTTAAATGTACATTTATAACACATTTATAATATTCTTTGTATTATATTACCTTTGCATCAATTAAAAAAAAAGAAAGAAAGAAAGAAAGTTAAGGCTAATACGAGGGTGTTTCTAAAGCAGCGTCTAAATCTCGGTAAACTGGACATCTTTCTCTCTTCTGACTGCCGTTATCAGTCTCTCTCCATTTTTTTTTTCTTTTATTAAAAGTCATGAAAACACTATCGTGGAGTTTTTCTTTTGCTATTTGAGCAAATGGGAATGCAATATATATATATTAGTGGTACTCTCCCATTCTCTTCAAGTTAACCCAACTATGACCACCTCCACTGCAGAGAAACAGAAATGTGAAACATGTCCATCAAGATTACTGGTTACACTTTATTTTGATAGTCCACTCTAGACATGAACACTACTAACCATAAAATCAGAAGTGCAGAGCGTTGTGTGAGAACATGCTGTTACTGTAGCTCTAGACTAAATATGAATGTGTATTAATTCATCTCACTCACAAAAAACTGATTTAGGATTCATCAAAATTAATTAAATCAGTGAAATGCTTATAATTAAATAATTAAATATGTTAAATAACACAAATGTATCTAATCCCATTTTATTAACCGATGTCTCTGCGGCTGATCTTTGATGATCAGTTCAAACATACTAATAAGCAAAAATGACTTCAGATAAACTAACAATTGTGCTTGATTGTGTTTTATTGCTGAAGAGTGTTGAAGCTTCTTCTCCTGAGTTCTCCTGTACAGACGTCAATAATACTTTCCCGCTTTATTCATTACACATTTTGGCTTTTATATTTGCTATAAATAGAACTTCTTGTATTAAAAACAATCAAGCCCTGCTCATATTTAAAAAGTAACGTAACGCATTACTCTCCATAAAAAGTAGCTAAGTAACGTAATTAGTTATTTTTTAGGGAGTAACGCAATATTGTAACGCATTACTTTTAAAAGTGACTCTCCTGAACACTGCTGATAAGTGACCGTCAGTAGAATGTGTAAGCTGGACTATAGAAATACTGTGTTAGCAGATTATTGGTTAAAGGCAGACACACACACACACACACATCTTCAGATGGGTGTGAGGTGTTTAAGCTGTGATGGTAAATCACAGCCTCAGGAAATGTACTAAATAAACCACTAGATGAATAACTATCAGTGCCTCATATTTTCTTCTCTCAATTAGATGCAGAAGTGACTGTCTGAAGAGGAGCTCTTAAATATAACTTAAAAACACACACACACAAAAACATGCACGATGAAGATGGGAAGGATGGTGGACGTCTTGGCCAAGGTCCATGACCGAAGGACAAACACACTGAACATGAGCGCTGCAGTTGGTTAGATGTGCAGAAAACACATGTCACAGACACACACACACACACACGGCTCCCTGATCACTGACATTTCAAATACTCAACGGAGTGCATTCGCCAGAACCAGCACTCATTACACACATGAATAACACACACACACACATTACACATGAATAACACACACACACACACACACACACACACACACACAGACATTACACAAGAATAACACACACACACACACACACACACACACACACACACACAGACATTACACAAGAATAACACACACACACACACATTACACATGAATAACACACACACAGACATTACAAAAGAATAACACACACACACACACACACACACACACACACAGACATTACACAAGAATAACACACACACACACACATTACACATGAATAACACACGCACAGACATTACACATGAATAACACACACACAGACATTACACAAGAATAACACACACACACACATTACACATGAATAACACACACACAGACATTACACAAGAATAACACACACACACACATTACACATGAATAACACACGCACAGACATTACACATGAATAACACACACACATTACACATGAACAACACACACACACATTACACATGAATAACACACACACACATTACACATGAATAACACACACACATTACACATGAATAACACACACACACATTACACATGAATAACACACACACAGACATTACACATGAATAACACACACACACATTACACATGAATAACACACACACACATTACACATGAATAACACACACACAGACATTACACAAGAATAACACACACACACACACACACACACACACATTACACATGAATAACACACACACAGACATTACACAAGAATAACACACACACACACATTACACATGAATAACACACACACACATTACACATGAATAACACACACACACACATTACACATGAATAACACACACACAGACATTACACATGAATAACACACACACACACACACACACATTACGCATGAATAACACACACACACATTACACATGAATAACACACACACACACACACACACACATTACACATGAATAACACACACACACACATTACACATGAATAACACACACACACATTACACATGAATAACACACACACAGACATTACACATGAATAACACACACACACACACATTACGCATGAATAACACACACACACACATTACACATGAATAACACACACACACATTACACATGAATAACACACACACACATTACACATGAATAACACACACACACACACATTACGCATGAATAACACACACACACATTACACATGAATAACACACACACACATTACACATGAATAACACACACACAGACATTACACATGAATAACACACACACACACACACATTACACATGAATAACACACACACACATTACACATGAATAACACACACACACATTACACATGAATAACACACACACACACACATTACACATGAATAACACACACACACACACACACAGACATTACACATGAATAACACACACACACATTACACATGAATAACACACACACACACACACGCACACACACACACACACACACACGCACGCACGCACGCACGCACGCACACGCACGCACGCACGCACGCACACACGCACGCACGCACGCACGCGCACGCACGCACGCACGCACACACACACACACACACTCTACACTCGTTGTCGTCTGCTTGTAAAGATGGCTGTGCTCTTGTTTCTCTGGATACACTCAGAGTTTCATTCACAATGCTTCTCAGATTCAGTTCAGAGGCCAGATGCATAAACACAGGCCCTCTGTTAAAACTGATTAGCCAACAGGTGCTCAGTCTTTTCAGATTCAAATAAGACCAATCTACTGTTTTGTAACGGACTTTAAGAAATTATGACCAGTCTTGAAGAAAAAAAACATTAGATGACTAACTTTTTTATGACTAGTCTTGAAGTCCTGAATTTAAATCTATTCATCTATTCTGCCATGTGCCTTATGTCACTTTATCTACCTTTTTTTATTTTTATTTTTCTACAATGTTCTCAGATTGATAAGCTCTTTTTGCACTACAAATATATCTACACAGTGTTGTTTTTAATTAACTGGTTTGCACTATCTGCCATGCGCCTTATGCCACTTTATCTATTTCTTTATTTTTTTTCTACAATGTCCTTACTTGTATAGCTATAGAGTTGTATGTGCATATGTTTAAACTGTATTATCTGTATTTGAACGTGTTTAATGTTTAATGTTAACTGTATGCACCAAGGGTCTGAGAGTAACGCAATTTCAATTCTCTGTATGTATGTGCCGTACATGTGGAAGAATTGACAATAAAGCAGACTTGACTTGACTTAAACCGAGGAGGCAGACAGAAACTAGAATTTAAATTCAAATGAAGTAGAATAAAATATAATTGATATATTTAAAAAAAAAAAAGTGATTTTTTTTTGTGAAAAACTTTGAATGAGTCTTGTTTTAACATTTAAAGAGGGTTTTGTAGTCCTTTTCTTGGCCTTACAGACAGACAGAGCAGTTTATATTCACTTGACAAACACTTCATTTCCCAGAATGCCACGAGCTGCTGTATTTCTCAGAAGAGCAGATAAAGTTCACATGTACTGTACGCCTCTGAAACCACAAAATCTCAAGATCTTTCTGACTCAAACCAGCAATACAATACAAGAACTTGGTTTCTTTAATTCAGCGGGCTCCAGCCAATGCAGTATTTATACATGTAAACTATTAATAAACATTCATCTCTTTTATCATTTTATACATTTTTCCAAAGCCATGCACTGGAGGCTGAACATGCCCCTGTAAACGATCCTTCATTAGACACAGATGAACACAGTCATCAGAGAGCGTCCTAAACGAGCCGCTCTGGCTAACGCTGCTCACGTCTGACTCCTAGAGCTTCAGGAACAGACCCCGAGAAGCTCAGACAGACCCACAGCGGAGAACACATGACTTCAGAGGCCTGCAACACTGCAAACCCATCGCATTAGTGTCAGAGCTCAAGTGATCACACACTACGCTTTAACTCACACGTTCATTACTGGAGACAATAGTTAAAGAAGAAGCTAGGATTGTATCTAAGAAATAAGTCTTGCTTTTCATTTAACGCAAGGAAGAAGCTCATGTCTGTGACTTTTTTTTACTGATTCTTGTCTGTAGTGTATCAGCATGCTCCGTATCTCCTGGATGCTGTGTATCATGTTCTTCATGTTCTCCACACGTGTGTGTGTGTGTGTGTGTGTGTGTGTGTTCTGTGTGGTGATGTTGATGAGCATCTGCTGCCCCCTGCTGCTCACGGCGAGATCTGTCTGCACTTAGCTGTGTCTCTGGATCTGAAACACTATTTCTACCAGAAAACAAGAATACAATCAAGTGCTAATGCTGTGACAGCAAAACACGGCAGCGGCGTGTAATCACACACACACACACACACACACACACATGCCCTTGACACGAACATTCACACGGTTTAGTGCTGATCCACGAGCAGGAGAAGCAGATGTTGTCCCTTCTAGAACAGATGTAGGGTACTCTTTATTTGACAGAGATGCAAACAGGTAAAGGTGAGAACATTACACGGATTGGGAGCACGCTCCACACGGCATTTCTTTTAAAGATATTTGCTCTTCATTTGTAGTTACTTTGAGGTATATAAAAATATATTTTTATTACCTTATATGTCCAAAACTGTAATTTATATACAAACACACACTTTTTTTAACATTGTTGTAACATTTTATGAAAATCAAACTTGAATATATTTGGTCAAAATCCCATGTTATAAGAGATGAAGTGCTATTTAAGACAATATTTGCTGATTAGACGGCAATGCTGAGCTAAAATACTAAATGTTTGCCCTCTCTCTCTTCACCGTTCCCACATCTCAGACCTCAAATATTACCCTTTTTAGACATCATTTCTGAAGAGAGTAAAGAAAATACTATACAAAACTTGCTGAAATAAAGTTCATTTACTCTTGTTTTTTGATAAAAAAAGTGAAAGGTGAGGAGTTTGCATCTATGATTTTAACTTGTCCTTGTTACAGTGTAATTATACATTTAAGTACTGAGTAATATTAACATGTACTTACTATATGGTCAGGGTTAGGATTATGGTTTGGTTTAGGGTTACTTGCATGTAATTATGCATAATGTATTGTTATTATAATAGTAAGTACATGTGTGTGTAACAAGGACACCTTAAAATAAAGTGTTACCCAGATCATCACGAGTTGTGAGGAATTATAATGTTTCCTCAGTAAATCATCTGATCTCAGACCTGTTGTACTGAACTAACATCAAACACATTAAAGCTGTAGTTTCACAGCAGCATCTCCAGATCCCGCTCGCGTCTGCTCAGAGACAAAGAACATCCAGTAAGCTGAATAATAAACCGTTTTCTGGGGCTGAACGTGAGAAGGATAAACGAAGGGATTGTACCTGTGTTTATGCTGTTCCCCAGCTCTTCTTCTGCTTCAGGAACAGATTCAGAGAAGCTCAAACAGACTGAAAGTGATCTTTCATAATTAAACAGTGACCTCTGAAACAGTGGAAATCAAGCCAAATGTTTTACTAAGTTCTGCTTCAGATTTAAGGCTGTTTTTTACCCTGGTAAAATCAGCAGAATGGCTTTAGTGCTTTATTTAATGTGTCACTCTGCTGTTTATCTGCTTCTGTAACTCTAATGTAACAAATGTTCATTTTCAGCAATTCAGAAAAACAAAGATGAACTCAGAGCTAAATTTCATTTTCTAGAATCTCTTTAATGCAGAGATCAGCCGTTGACACCATCTGAGCTTCGTCAAGAGAAAATGACAGACTGAAGACACTGGTGTGTGTGTGTAAATATGTATGTGTGTGTATGTGTGTTTGTGTGTGTGCGTCTGCGAGACGTACAAACGTTCACCTGCAGCATGAGTCTGTGTGTCATATTCCAGCTCTATCATATTAAACACATCTGTAATGGTCTCTCAGCATGTTTCGATGGATTATCAGCTCTGGATTCTTCTTCACGCTGCGCTGAACCCAGAACACCATGAGGTTTAATGGGGAGTGTATTTATGAAACAAATGCATTGACTCTTCAGCTGATGAAGCGGGATGCAGCAGAACTCTAGCGAGCAGAAGCTAAAGCAGCAGAGGTCAGAGGTCATCCGGCCAGCCGCTGCGTCACCACCTCGTGGTACATGATAGAGATGTAGCCGAAGAGCAGCAGGATGATGAAGAAGTCGTCCATGAAGCCCAGCAGCCCCACCACATCCTCGGGGATGAAGTCCAGCGGCAAGGCCAGGTAGATCAGAGCTACAGAGATTGACTCGAAGTCAATATTAAAGAATATTCCACGTTTTTACCTTCAGAAACTCCTGGGTTGCTTGTGCTGTATGTTTTGGGTCATCGTCCATTTGTACTCTGAATCAGCTTTGCTGCATTTGACTGAATCTGAGCAGATAGTATATCTCTATACCCTTCAGAATTGATCCGGCTGCTTCTGTCTCTTCACTAAACAGCAGTAACCCAGAGCCACTGAAGCCATGCAGCTCATGATCACACTGCGCCGTGTTTCTCAGATGATGCTGTGTGCTTCGATCATCAGCTGCTCCAAGCCTTCTCCAGACTTCTTTCTTCAAGTCATTCTGGTGCAGGTTGATCTTAATTTCAGCGTCCAAAGAACGCTTTTCCAGAAGTGCTCTGGCTTTTCTAGATGTTTAATCTATCTTGTGGTGAAGCCTCTGTATTTGCTCTGGTGAAGTCTTCTCTTGATTGTAGACACGTCTGTCTCCTGGAGAGTGTTCTTCTCTTGGCTGGATGTCATGAAAGGGGTTTTCTTCACCATGGAGAGGATTCTCCGATCATCACCACTGTTGTCCTCCGTGGACGTCCAGGTCTTATGTTTCTAATCTCACCAGTGCGCACTTGATTTCTCAGAATGAACCAAACTCTCTCTGATGGATCAGTTTTGTTTTTGAAGCCTACCAATCAGCTGTTTCTCTTGTATGGAGAGATCCTTTGACCGCATGTGGGTTCCTTAATTTCTTAATCTTTCCTCCAGTTTTGATGAGAATACCCTCAAATTAAAGCTCAGAGTCTGCACTTTAAGTCCATATTCATTATATAACTGTAACTTGGATATGTTTTGGTCAGCAGCTAAAATAATAAAAATTGTGCCTGTGTCCAAATATATATGGACCTGACTGTATTCTAATACATTTCAAATGAATTATTTAATCTATAAAAATGTGGGCAAAACATTATAAATACATTTTGTACATTTTCATTATATATTTATCTTACATTTAAAATAGTTAATAAGTGTGTTTCTATGCATGATGAGTATATTTAAGTGTATGAAATATGGTTTCAAGTGTTCTACACGTGGTGACTAACTACAGAGATAGTATGTTAAAAACACATTTTAGTTCATATTCATTAGCTCCTAAATAGCACAGTTGAGTACACTTAGATGTTTTTTAAAATTATCTTAAGGAGTACTAAATATTTTTTCACCTGAACGTACGGTTCACAATCATTTCACACAACAGACTGCTTTAAACCAAGCAGCTTTACGGTACTAAAACATGAGAAGATGGCGGCGCGGTCAGATGCAGCGGCTACTCCGAGTCCCAAAGACGACCCGGAGGGTCCACAAACTAAACATGCTGGGCCTTAACACCCCCCTCTGTAACTGGTCCTGGACTTTTTAACTGCAAGACCTCAGTCAGTCCGTGTTGGCCGCAAATCCTCCAGCTCTACCACACTGAGCACAGGTGCTCCACAAGGCTGTGTGCTCAGCCCGCTGCTCTTCACGCTGCTGACCCACGACTGCACTGCCAAGTTCAGCTCCAACCACATCATCAAGTTTGCTGATGACACAACAGTGGTAGGCCTTATCAGCAACAACGAAACGCACTACAGAGAGGAAGCACAGCTGGTGAAATGGTGTGGTGCTAACAACCTGTCCCTCAATGTAAGACAAAAGAGGTTGTGATGGACTTCAGGAGAAACTCTGTTGACCACCCCCACTGACCATCGACAGCTCGACTGTGGAGAGAATCAGCAGCACTAAATTCCTGGGGGTGCACATCTCAAGAGGATCTCACCTGGACCACCAACGTCACGTCACTCAACAAGAAGGGACAACAGCGCCTCCACTTTCTCCACCGGCTGAAAAGGGCAAGTCTCCCTCCACCCATCCTCACCACTTTCGTCAGGGGCACCATTGAGAGTGTGCTGACCAGCTGCATCACTGTCTGGTATGGGAACTGCAGTGCTGCTGACCGCAAGACCCTACAATGGACAGTGAACACAGCTGCAAAGATCATCGGTGCCTCTCTCCCCTCCATCCTGGACATTTTCCATGTGTGATGCTCCAGCAAGGCCTCCAGCATCATGAAATACCCCACCCAACCCTCCCACAACCTCTTCCAGCTCCTACCATCAGATAGAAGGTACCGGAGTATCAAAGCTTGCTCTGTCAGATTGCTCAACAGCTTTTTTCCCCAGGCTGTGAGAGCTCTTAACTCCAATCTCCCTGTCCCCCTCTGACCCCCCGCTCACCCAACTCATTAATACAGTTGACAACTTTTCCTAAGTGCAATTCTGAGTGTGCTACACACAGGTGAGTGGGCTATACAAACCACCTGTAGTGACGCACTCATCCCACTAAATGCACACTAGACACTTTCTATGAACACTCCCTGCTACAAAGACTCAATAAGATAGTTTACTTGAGCATTGCACCACAAATCTTTTTGCACTATGCGCTGCTTCCCACAAAATCTCTCCTTAATCTGCACAACAATTTAATGTACGAAATATATATACAATTTTTCAATCTTTTTGCACAGTATATATGTAAAGTTCTTGTACAGTCTCAGTTTGTGTATGTCTAGGCAACTAGGTATAGTATTTATAGTATATGTATAGTCAGATGCTTTTTTTTCCCTCTCTCTTATACTTGCATTGTTGTATGTTTATCTTATGTTTAACTAGTATGTAGCACCGTGGTCCTGCGAGACACAACATTTCGTTCCACTATATGTCCACACATGTAGCAGAATAACAATAAAGCTCAACTTGAACTTGAGAAACAGGCTTTTAATTAGAAATACAGCTTCAGTTTCTACTACAAGCCAGGAGAAAGAGCAGTGTGTTCATGTTTTCACTTGCGTCTGGACGGAGTGAACAGAAAGAACCGGAGAAGATTTGTTTTACCCATTACATAATCGCCACAGACCGGCCGGAGAGAGAACTTTATGGAAAGTTTGCTTTGGCAATATTTTGAAATCCCCAAAACAACGAAAACAAACAAGATTTTTGGCCTGATGTCATGTGAAATGACGTCACACCAGCTCATTCTTCGACTTGAAGTCTATCAGGGCCTTAACAAGCACCAACTGGCCTTTAGTTGCTCTTATCTTCCCAGCCGTTAACTGATTGTAAAGCTGAGGGTTTTTACTGGACTGTGACCTAAACTAAAAGCAACTGTTCACTTAAAGGGACAGTTAACCCCAAAATGAAAACTGTCAGCACATACTCACCCTCGAGTTGTGCTAACCCTGTACGAGTTTCTTTCTTCAAAGGAAGATATTTTAAAGAATGTTGGTAACCAAATAGTTGGTGTCCACTGACTTCCTTGGTATGGAAAAAAAACTAGGGATGCACGATATTGGATGTTTGCCGATATGCCGATATTTTTCAACTCATTTTGGCCGATACCGATTTGTTTGGAAACAACACCAAGTCTCTCCTGTGCAGAAATTATAAGCAAAATATTTTTAATTTTAGTTCGTTTTTAATGAGAACTATTTTTTAGAATTAAATAAACCATAATGAAGGTTTTTTTTACTTTAAACTTTAAAAATAACTATAAATAAACTATATATCAACCGCTGCACTTTCCCCCCCAGAAAGATGCAGTGTTAACCCTAACATTTTATTTTAAGATTTATCTAACATTTGTAGATGGTCTAAAACAAGAATTGTAAAAATTCTGAAAATCTTTTAGAGCTCATGGCCCGGGGAGGCTATTACTGTTGACTCGATCACACACCGAACATCATTCTGTAGGTGCTTTCACAGATTAAATGCAGCGATCCCGATAAGTGAATCTAAATCATTCAGATAAAACTGCTTCAAGAACGAGCCACACTGCTGACCTGATCTAATCACTAGCACACCCAGAGCACATGTGAGTTAATGTATTCCTCTTATCGGCAAGACATATCAGCATAACTTTTCATATCAGACCGATGCCAATATTTACATTTAAAGCCATTATCAGCCGATTCCGATTCCGGCCCTTGGGTTAAAAACAGAGCAGAAGTGTTTATAGATCAGCAGATTCGCTCATGTTTGACCGCTGGATCTGAGATCAGCCTCACCGCAGAACAGATGACCACAGATGACCGCAGTTGGTCTCGACGGGCAGAACGGCCTGCTGCAGACACACAGGACACGACGTGTCTGAGAAAAACTGATGCCTGCTCCGATGACGACAGCTGACCAACACAGAGAAATCATCATCTTCATGTTTATATCAGGACCATCATATGGTTCATTCTGCGACATTATAAACGTGACGGGATGGGCGATATATCGCATCTGGTTGCATGCGCATCTCGTCAGTAAAGCCGGGTCCTTGATTAGCGCTAAATCTCCATCACCTGTTTTCAAATGGAGCAGCATTTAATACACGGAGCCGTAGTTCACTGACAAGCTACGCAATTTGCGTTCATTGTCGAAGGCGATATATGTGCAATAATGAAAGCGATATTGCGTAGCTTGTCAGTGAACTACGGCTCCGTGTATTAAATGCTGCTCCATTTGAAAACAGATGATGGAGATTTACAGGTGCTGGTCATAAAATTAGAATATCATGAAAAAGTTTATTTATTTCAGTAATACCATTCAAAAAGTGAAACTTGTATATTAGATTCATTCATTACACACAGACTGATATATTTCAAATGTTTATTTCCTTTAATTTTGATGATTATAACTGACAACTAATGAAAGTCCCAAATTCAGTATCTCAGAAAATTAGAATATTGTGAAAATGTTGAATATTGAAGACCCCTGGTGCCACACTCTAATCAGCTAATTAACTCAAAACACCTGCAAATGCCTTTAAATGGTCTCTCAGTCTAGTTCTGTAGGCTTCACAATCATGGGGAAGACTGCTGACTGGACAGTTGTCCAAAAGATGACCATTGACACCTTGCACAAGGAGGGCAAGACACAAAAGGTCATTGCTAAAGAGCCTGGCTGTTCACAGAGCTCTGTGTCCAAGCACATTAATAGAGAGGCGAAGGGAAGGACTAGATGTGGTAGAAAAAAGTGTACAAGCAATAGGGATAACCGCACCCTGGAGAGGATTGTGAAACAAAACCCATTCAAAAATGTGGGGGAGATTCACAAAGAGTTGACTGCAGCTGGAGTCAGTGCTTCAAGAACCACCAGCACAGACGTATACAGTTTTCTCTTCATGGAAACACAATGATACCGTATTCTTTATCAGACTTCAGAGAGGTCTTTTGGAGCTTATTGGTTAATGCCGGAGCACTTGGGTGTGGATCTATAGGGTGACAGTCCCATAAATACTGCCAGTGAGGAGCAAGATCTTCATCAACAGGTTCAATCAGCAGTCATGAGGTCTTTGGTGTTCCTGGTGCTCCTTGGAGCCGCCTGTGAGTAGAGACTCCATCCACTGATTCTCTACTATTATGAATTTTACTCTTTTTACAAGGAATTATAGTCAATATACTGACGATACTCTCTTATTTGTGTAGTTGCTCTGGATGATGACAAGATTGTTGGTGGATACGAGTGCACACCCTACTCCCAGCCCTGGCAGGTGTCTCTGAACTCTGGCTACCATTTCTGCGGTGGCTCTCTGGTCAGCGAATACTGGGTTGTGTCTGCTGCTCATTGCTACAAGTCGTAAGTGACAGCTTCATAAAGTAGTTTATGTATCAATCCATTGGTTTCCTCAGTTCTGAATAATATTTGTCTTTGTCTTTCAGACGTGTGGAGGTTCGTTTGGGCGAGCACAACATCGTAGTTAATGAGGGATCGGAGCAGTTCATCTCCTCTGAGAAGGTCATTCGCCACCCCAACTATGATTCCTGGATCATTGACAGTGACATCATGCTGATCAAGCTTAGCAAGCCTGCTACCCTCAATCAGTATGTGCAGACTGTGGCCCTGCCCAATGGCTGTGCTGCCGCTGGCACCATGTGCAGAGTCACTGGCTGGGGAAACACCATGAGTTCCAGTGAGTGTCAGGATTCTTGATGCCTCTTCCTTCACACTTCATGTTCATAGCACTTCGGTTAACTTAATCGCTGTTATTCTTTGTAGCTGCTGATTCCAACAAGCTTCAGTGTCTGGAGATCCCCATCCTGTCCGACAGCGACTGCAACAACTCCTACCCTGGTATGATCACCGATACCATGTTCTGCGCTGGATACCTGGAGGGAGGAAAGGACTCTTGCCAGGTAGAGGATGACAAGATATACCGCTGTTGCACAAATATGAATAGTATCTTAATAATAACCAGTTGTAATGTTTGTCTTCTTCAGGGTGACTCTGGTGGCCCTGTGGTGTGCAACGGTCAGCTGCAGGGTATTGTGTCCTGGGGTTATGGCTGTGCTGAGAAGAATCATCCTGGTGTCTATGGCAAGGTAATATAGCTGTTGTTGTTTAATAATTGTCACAAAGCAATATGTTTCGTTTAATATGAAGCACTTATATGATTTTAATGAATCCTCTTTTCTTCAAGGTCTGCATGTTCAGCGAATGGATCGCCGACACCATGAGAAACAACTAAAGCTGATTTGACATCAAATACAGCCTCTATCCATCAATCCATCAGTTTTTATTTGTTTTGGAGTTTAAAAACCTGTGAAAATAAAACCATTTAAAATATTCTGCTTTTTCCAAGTGCTTTATTCATATTTGTCAAGTAACACTGAATGTATTGTTTTAAGCACTTTGACAGGCCTACATTTAAATGCATGATGCTCTTAGCAGAAATTACTTGGCAAAGCAACACACAAAGTTTTCAATATTTCTAGAAATTAATACAGACAAGCAGTTTATGAAGAAACACAGATATTCTATCAAAAAGAAACATGCATTTTGGAATGTCCAACAAAAGAAATGTTGAAGGGGATGTCTATGCTATTTCATGCATTCTGACTCATTTACCAAAGTCTCAAAAAACAAGTTGGACGTTTGACGGAGTATTTCTGTGACAAATACACTCCTTCAGGGTTTGCATAAGTTTCGGAAAGATTTTTAGAGTATGGCCCTGTATGACGTCAAAAAAGGCGGAATTCCTTTTATGGGCAGATCTCTCTAGAAAGAGGCTCGCACACATAAACCAAAATGAGAGCAAGAGCACGCCCATCGATGTGTTTTATTCGAATTTCGGAAGTAGTCGGCAGGGCTGCACAGGACTTGCTCAAGAAGGACTTTACATTTTGTTTTTGACCACAAAATCAACAATGTCACTAAATAAGTGTTCTTAGTCACGAGGGAAAGATAACCTTGTTCAGCTTCCCAAAGAACAAAAGCTACGTAAAAGCTGCAGTAGCCCTCACTGCAGAACAAAGTTGGATTGGATCCACATCTAGGGGGTGGAGATGGTAGGTTTAGGCGTGGGGATTGGTGGGTTTAGGGATCAGTGGGTGGAGACGGGTAGGTTCAGGTATATGTAAGGTGGGAGGAGTTGGATCTAGATCCAACCACACCCCCTGGATCTTGTGTTCTGCAGTGAGGACCATCACAAAAGCTGTGCATGCTCGTGACTCTTTAGCTCCGCCCACGGACGCCTCCAGAAGCTCGACTGCTTTCGCAGAGAAGCGTTAGACAAATCTTTCTTTTATAAGTCTGATAAAACTAAAAACTCTTCAGGGACATGAAGAATGCAGTACTATAGGTACTCAAGATTAACATGAGAGAAACTGTGTGTTATGCTTCCTTTAAAGACAAGCATACAGTAGGCTATATGGTTATTGATATTTATTAGCAGTGCTGGGTAGATTATTTACAAATTGTAGTGCTGATTCCAAATTATATGACACAAATTTTAGTTTTAGTTAGTGACGAAATCCATTACACATTTAAGGTAATAAAATCAGACTACTTTTTGATTACATTTTGGATTACTTTTGATATAACTTGTTTATCACATTGATTTAAAAGGATAATCTTGTACCACACTGATAGAAAAATACAAAAAGAAAGAAGTTGCTTTAAACAACATGGAGTGCATTTAACATTACGTCAAGGTTTTTCAAAATGGGATTCATGAAGGAACTGCAGGGGTTAGTGAGTTTAACAAAAAGCTAATAATTAAAAATAAAAATAAAAATGTGAAATTAACAAATCATTTTAAAATATCAACATTCAAAATAAAACATTTACTTGAAAAAAAGAAATATTTCATTTGTTTACCATGTCGTATGACCATTTACTAAGGTCAGAGAACTGTGACAAAAGTTACTTATTTACTTATTATCTTAAAATATCAAGGGGTGCTTCAGGTAAATAGATATAGGTCAAAGAAGTTCAGCTGCCAAAAAAAGAAAAGAAAGGGAAATCCCTGCATTACGTGTAAATAAGAAACGTGAATTTGTGCATTTTAATGTGTTTGAAAGACAAAAGACTTCTAAAGACACAGTAAAAAAATGCATAAAGCACTGAGCGATAATTAACATAAAAATGAAGATGTTTACCAGTAGTCGATGCAATGTTAAAACTTTGAGAAAACATACTTAAAGTTGAAATGATTTCTGTAAACCCAATGCAGTGTGTCCTTATAATTTTCTGTGTAATCAGTCACCTGACTAGTAACTTGTCTCTGTGTGAATGTATATAAATGGTAGTCTATTTTAGAAAGGAAATTTGAAAAGATTTAAAAAAAATGATTAAGGAGAATCACTAAATTATGAATAATTCAATACTATTGTATGAATAATAATTAATGAAAAGTAATCGTGTAATCAACGAATAGTAGTCTGATAACAGTAAAAACATGAAAAGTACTACAAATTCCATCAATGATGGGGAAAAAGTAAAAAAAAAGAGAAAGTTAAGAGAAGCTCTGAGAAGCTCTGCTATAAGTAAATGTAAAAAAAATTAAATATGTCATTATGCACATGATTTATAGGATTATATTTAAAGCAGGTCAAATCCAGATGGAGATTATATATGTTGATATAAATATACTGGTAAAAAAACAAAAACAAAAAAAACTGCAGTGATAATGGACATTTCACAGATAAAACAATTCTCATTTTACCTGTACATTGTCTTTCACTGTATTGCATTATAGTTGCAGTTTCGACTTCAAGGGTCTCTGATGGTAATGAAATAACTTTAAGTGCTTAAAAACAGTAAAGTGTTCCATGCTGCCAATATAAAGTGTTTCTGTAGGAGTTAGACTTTCATCAGACACTCAAGTAAACAAACGTTTAACAGCGGACTGAATGAATCTACTTTCTACTCCCTGACAGAATAAAAGATCTCCATATCCGTTTAAGACCGCTGTGAGGGTTATTAAATGTACAAATGTTTAATGTTAAATGATTTTTTGAACTCCACAGACCCCTGTATTTTCTGAACAAAACTGCTATTATGAAATGACAATAGAAAGAACATGTCATCATTCATCATCCAATTGAGACAAATACTCTCTACATACTGTAATAAACAGTGTGTACTACATACAGAAATATGACTGCTGAATGTAAAAACTAAGCATATCCGAAATTAAATTGAATATAGAGAAAATTTCAGATGCAAACCTTGGGTGAGAAGATGGACAGCTGTCGAAAACATGGTTCCCGCTGGAAACTTGCCACCAAGGTCACAAACCTAAAATATACATATTCAGACAGCTTTTTTGGAGCGGATTGGTCAACAGCGGCCCACTTGGGGATGAATCAGTGGGCTGACAGTCCCATAAATACTGTAAGTTAGGAGCGATACCTTCATCAATGCAAGACATGGGTTTCAGCTGTCGCATTCCTTGTGTCAAGCCACTCTTGAACAAGAGACAGCGTCAGAAGCGTCTGGACTGGACTGCTGCTGAGTGGTCCAAAGTTATGTTCTCTGATGAAAGTAAATTCTGCATTTCCTTTGGAAATCAAGGTCCCAGAGTCTGGAGGAAGAGAGGAGAGGCACATAATCCACGTTGCTTGAGGTCCAGTGTAAAGTTTCCACAGTCATTGATGGTTTGGGGTGCCATGTCATCTGCTGGTGTTGGTCCATTGTGTTTTCTGAGGTCCAAGGTCAACGCAGCCGTCTACCAGGAAGTTTTAGAGCACTTCATGCTTCCTGCTGCTGACCAACTTTATGGAGATGCAGATTTCATTTTCCAACAGGACTTGGCACCTGCCCACACTGCCAAAGCTACCAGTACCTGGTTTAAGGACCATGGTATCCCTGTTCTTGATTGGCCAGCAAACTCGCCTGACCTTAAGCCCATAGAAAACCTATGGGGTATTGTGAAGAGGAAGGTGCAATACGCCAGACCCAACAATTCAGAAGAGCTGAAGGCCACTATCAGAGCAACATGGGCTCTCATAACACCTGAGCAGTGCCACAGACTGATCGACTCCATGCCACGCCGCATTGCTGCAGTAATCCAGGCCAAAGGAGCCACAACTAAATATTGAGTGCTGCACATGCTCATACTTTTCAGTTGGCCAACATTTCTAAAAATCATTTTTTTTGCATTGGTCTTAATTGATATTCTAATTTTCTGAGATACTGAATTTGGGACTTTCATTAGTTGTCAGTTATAATCATCAAAATTAAAGGAAATAAACATTTGAAATATATCAGTCTGTGTGTAATGAATGAATCTAATATACAAGTTTCACTTTTTGAATGGTATTACTGAAATAAATAAACTTTTTCATGATATTCTAATTTTATGACCAGCACCTGTATTTGTTGGGTGTGTGTGTGTGTGTGTGTGTGTGTGTGTGTGTGTGTGTGTGTGTTGTGGAGTCGGTTACGTCCGCATTCTTCTTCTTCGGTGGTTAACTCGCGGATTGCTGGTTCGTTTACCGCCCTCTTCTGCTCCGGAGAGAGGAACAAACAATAGAAGAAAAACGAGAGAAGGACCCTATCGACATTTTCTTGCGTATTCATCATATCTTATAAAAACACCGTGCCCTTTAATAAAAGACGCACACAGTTCCGCACTCGTCTACCGTCGCACTGTTGAAAGCGGCGCGTTTCGCTGCCTGTCTCACTTCATCTTCTTATTTGCTCGATTCTTTTCACCATACTAATTTGAATAAATTGTAATGCCCCCCCCCGTTTTAAGATCACCTTTCAGCAAAGCGGTTTTCTGCCTTGAGATTTTCCGTCAGGCATTAGGTGTCCCGATCCTGCAGGGTGGCAGCTGAAGGACCCCTGAGGGAAAAATCCTCAGAGCGGCGGCGCTTGTGTGTCTGTCTCCGCCGCTTTATTCGTCAAAATCAGCTTCTCGTCTCTAATTCGACAGGATTTCGCCCGCCAGCGGACTCTGATCGCCCCGGGAGCGCTTTGACTCGTTTATCATCTGTTTGTGAGCGGAAGATGAGCTGTGAGGAGACTCTGGATCGAGTGGAGCTCTGTGAGAGTCTCTTGACCTGGGTGAGTAACATCTGCTCTTTCAGTAAATTACCATGCTAAATACCACAGTAATACCACCACAGCGTTTCTTCATAATTAGAATCACTATATTGATGAGCAGTCACATAAACAGCGTCTCTTTAAGACTAGCACTAGCCTGAATAACTAGCCGGTCTGGTTCATATTGGACCAAAGTTAGCAAGTCATGTCTTTAAGACTAGTCTTAGCTTTTAAAATCACTTACAGGCAGAGTTTGCTTTACATCTGATTAGCATTTGACTAACTAGCTGGTCTGACTAGTTCTGCAGCTGGCCTGTAAACTAGTAGAGATGAGTAACCGTTAATCTTCTGATTTAACTCCCAGACTGAGAGACTGTTGTATAGAAGGCTCAGTTTACTACTAGCTAGTCATTAGCTGTGTGTCCTGATCAGTATTAATTACTCTTAATCAGATTGTTTATATGTGACACATGCAGACAAGAGCAGATCAATCCCAGCATCCTCTGCGGCCAGCGCTTTGAGTTCATGATCGAGTGAGAAAACAAACAGAGGATCTTGTGTCAGTCTCAGGTTTATAAAGAGATGTTATCAGCAGTGTTCAGGAGAGTCACTTTTAAAAGTAATGCGTTACAATATTGCGTTACTCCCTAAAAAAATAACTAATTACGTTACTTAGCTACTTTTTATGGAGAGTAATGCGTTACGTTACTTTTTAAATATGAGCAGGGCTTGATTGTTTTTAATACAAGAAGTTCTATTTATAGCAAATATAAAAGCCAAAATGTGTAATGAATAAAGCGGGAAAGTAGATTGACGTCTGTACAGGAGAACTCAGGAGAAGAAGCTTCAACACTCTTCAGCAATAAAACACAATCAAGCACAATTGTTAGTTTATCTGAAGTCATTTTTGCTTATTAGTATGTTTGAACTGATCATCAAAGATCAGCCGCAGAGACATCGGTTAATAAAATGGGATTACATACATTTGTGTTATTTAACATTTAATTATTTAATTATAAGCATTTCACTGATTTAATAAATTTTGATGAATCCTAAATCAGTTTTTTGTGAGTGAGATGAATTAATACACATTCATATTTAGTCTAGAGCTACAGTAACAGCTGATTTCTCCCAATATGGGGACAGGAGACCTGTCAGTCAATACATGGGAAAACAAATAACTGGCGTTACGTTTTTGAAAAAATAACTCAGATATTTTCATGTAAATTAAAAAGTAATGCGTAACATTACTAGTTACCTGAAAAAAGTAATCTGATTACGTTACATGCGTTACTTGTAATGTGTTACGCCCAACACTGGGTATAATATGATGTCTGGAGTTATTTCATAGTGCCAGTTTATTATAAAACACACACACACACTTAGTTTATGCTTTCGGTACAGTAAGAGTGTCTGAATGTTTTTGAGTTTGAGCTCAAACAGAAAGCGTCTCTACACACGTGAAGTTCTGCTCTAGTGTTTGTCTTGAAACACATCTCATAAAACACTCATAACATGATGAGTGAAGCGCTGTGTGTGTGTGTGTGTGTGTGTGTGTGTGTGTGTGTGTGTTGGCTGTTCAGTTTGTTAGTCGATCAGGGCTTCTCTCAGATCTGATCATGTGGAGAGTTTATTGATCACTCTGAGCTTACAGAGACACTGATGTGAGACTCAGCTGAGCAGAAATGGAGATTGAGCTTTAATTCAGTGTGACGGAGTTCCATTTGTGTCAAATGATTAGAGAATCATGGGTGCTGTTTTTTGACTTTATTTAATTCCCATGTGCTTCTGATTGTTATGTTTAATGCTAATATTTGTCTAAGTTGAATGCATTATTTAAAGCAGTGTCATTATTGAGTCTCTTGTGTGTCAGATGTGATGACGGCTGTGACAGATACTCAGCTCAGTGACACTGCTGCGGTCTCTGTGGTTAAACACTGCAGGCGGTGCTTGACTGAACAAAGGGGAAGCAGAGCTGTGATTTACTCCAGTTCACAGCACACAGCCTTATGTTACATAAAAGTGTGTTTTCATAAGCTTTCTTACGAATGTAATAACGATGTGACCTGATGTGATGAAGGCAGAATCATAATATCAGCACTTCCCAGGTTAAAAATAAGCACACTTCCATAATGTACTTAAAGTGCTCTATTTTTGCGCACTAATGTTGTACTTAATATACTATAAATGATTCTTCAGTACTTTTTAAGATAAACTTAAGATCATCTAAGTGTACTCAACTGTGCTATTTTGGGACATTATGAATATGAACTAAAATATGCATTTAGCATACTATCTTTTTATTTAAAAAATGTATTTAGTCACTACTTGTAGTGCACTTGAGTGTACTAGTGTATGAAAGATGGGTTCAAGTGGTGACTAAATACATTTTTTTAAATACATACTAGCTATCTTAAGAAGTACAGAAGAATCATTTAAGTACAAAATTAGTGCGCAAAAATAGAGCACTTTCAGTACATTATATTGATGTACTTTTTTTTTTTTTTAAACCTGGGTTCCATCGAGTTTCAGCAGAAAATGTCAGATTGCAGACAGGAAGTGAAGTGAGTCTCTGCAGGGCTGTGTTTCTGCTCCAGATGTGAAACGTCTCACGCCCAAACACACGCTGACGTCTCACATTCCTCACAGAGCTGCTATCAGACGGCTCGGATCATGGCGAGCCCAGCTGATGACGCACGTCTGTCTGTTCACACCTCAGCTGTTTCCTGTGGGCAGGACTTCCTGTCCTGATCCTGAGCGCAGTGTGACGCTGTGATGTTAGTGAGGAAACCTCAGCAGCACAATAGCCGTTTGTGTTGATGCTGAGCTCCAGCTGAAGACAGATTGTGTTTTGATTGCCGTCCAGAGCTCCTGAATGCAAAAACCCTTTCCTTTGTGGAAACTTGAGAGAAAGCTGATTCTCCAGGAACGGAGAGCTAGCTGTTAATGCAGATTACAGTGATTGCATAAAGCAGAAGTGAATGGAGCCTGTGTGTGAGAGAGGTTTCCCAACTACACGTGACGTCTAAAATCAGAGTGTTAGTTCATGTAATAACAGCTGTGGTGTAGAACATAAACACACAGATGAAGCTCAGCGTCTCATTTAGTGTTTGTGTGTTGTGTTCAGATCCAGACGTTTGGTGTGGAGGCGCCGTGTTCAGCAGTGGACGAGCTGACCAGCGGAGTGGCCATGGCACAAGTCCTGCAGAAAATGTATGTGAAGCACACACAACACAGTCTGTCTAAGATTGCTCTGTTTCTTCATGTCATTCCAGACAGACTGATGATGATCAGATCAGATCTCTGTGTGGAGCACAACAATCTCACTCGATTATTACAATTGTGTATACACACACACACACACACACACACACACACTTATCACAATGTGATTATCTTTGCTATAAATATGGGTAATATGATGCCAAAACTTTAGGTAGTATCGAAATTTCATAACATTTTAAGGATAACTTGTACAAGTAAGTCACGTTTGTTTCAAAGCAGCTTGACAGTAATTAACAGGAAAATAATAAGTGTCAATGTTGTGAAATTCATCAAGTGTGAAACAAACTCTATTTCAGCTGTAAAGCAGCTCTGAAGACAATAGTGTTATTATTCAGATCAGTTCAGTTCTAGTTTTGTTCTCATCTGATCTCAGTGCAGTCAGATCGATAGTATTAACGAATATTAAGTGTCTCCTAAAACACTGCAGTTTTCACTGCATGACGTAATCATACATCGATCCTTATTAAAGCTACTGGAGCTGTCAGCGA
Organism: Barbus barbus; assembly: GCF_936440315.1. Classification (NCBI taxonomy): domain Eukaryota; kingdom Metazoa; phylum Chordata; class Actinopteri; order Cypriniformes; family Cyprinidae; genus Barbus; species Barbus barbus. Next base: position 375,123 of record NC_136733.1, read on the forward strand.
TTTTTACTTTGTAATTGGTTGTTTGATGAACCTGATCATAACAGTGCGAGTATGAATTGAAAATGTTTCAAATCACTTCAAAGTTTAAACTGGCAGGACTGAAGATGCATGTAAAGGATAAGATTCACATTTATTTATTTAATTAGTTAACGGGTATATCGCCTGAAGATGATGTACACTTGATCTGTGGATGAAAATTAATGAGACCGATGTGACATCATTAACATGATGAGCAGCTCAGTGACGGTTATTCAATGTCTCTCTCTCTCTCTCTCTCTCTCTGTCTCTGTCTCTGTCTCTGTCTCTGTCTCTCTCTCTCTCTCGGTCTCTCTGTCTCTCTCTCTCTCTCTCTCTCTCTCTCTCTGTCTCTGTCTCTGTCTCTGTCTCTCTCTCTCTCTCGGTCTCTCTGTCTCTCTCTCTCTCTCTCTCTCTCTGTCTCTCAGAGATGCCATGTATTTCACTGACGCTTGGATCAGTCGTGTTAAACCTGATGTTGGAGACAACTGGAGGTTAAAGGTATTCATCTGCTCTCAGTCACTCTTGTGTTTGGTTCACACGTCTTACAGGATCTTTCAATTTTCTGTCTTTTATTTTTTCAGATCAGCAATTTAAAGAAAATATTGAAAGGTATTCTGGATTACAACCATGAGGTGAGACGCATCTGTCTGTGTGATGCTGAAGTCACACTTTTATGCTGTTCTATTATATGTAACAGTCAGATGATTCCTTCTCTTGAATCGACCTGTGACCTCTCTGTCCGCTGGGGTTCTGCAGGTGTTGGGGCAGCAGATCAATGATTTCACTCTTCCAGACGTCAGTCTCATCGCAGAGCATTCAGATGCAGCAGAGCTCGGCCGAATGTTGCAGCTCATCCTGGGCTGCGCTGTCAACTGCGAACAGAAACAGGGTGTGTGTGAGCGCGAGAGAGAGAGTGTGAGCGCGTGCGAGCGAGTGTGTCAGTGAGTGAGTGAGTGAGTGAGAGAGAGGGTGTGAGTGTGTGTGTGTGTGTGTGTGTGTGTGTGTGTTTATAGATGAAGCGAGACAGATTTAGGCAACTAGAGATGCACAGAAAGACAAACATTGGTCCTGAGAGATTGGGTCAGATTAAATCAATTATCAGATGGTCTCTGGATTAAAATGTTCAATTATATCTGGTCACCTCAAAGTTCCCCAATATGTCATATGTTTGATTCAGAGTTGAAACACAGTCATATTCAGCTGTTAATAATGATAATATAACGCATGACAGTCAAGCTAGGAGTGGTCAGTGGGGTTTCTAGGGTCAGTTGTTGACGTTAGTCATTATAGGGTGAGTTCTGATATGTTTTGCCAGTTCATTGATGCCATTGTGATCTTGTTTGCAGAATATATCCAGACCATCATGATGATGGAGGAGTCTGTGCAGCACGTGGTCATGACGGCCATCCAAGAGGTCAGTCAGCATCTCTCACGTGTCACGGATGTGCTGTGTGTGTCTGTACAGCGCTGGCCAAAATGATCAGAACACTAGTATAATCAGCAGCTAAACATGGTTTGAAGTCAGTTATTTCTATCTTCTGCTGGAGTGTGTCAGTAGGAAATATCAGTTTATATGTCCAAACATTCATTTAGCCTTTAATTGTAATAATCCAGTGAGATTTTAGAGATCTGATCATCATCCAGTCTGTCTGGAATGACATGAAGAATCAGAACAAACTGAGACAGACTCAATCCAGAAAAGCTACAGTACTGTTAAACATTTTAGGCACTTGTGTAAAAATGCAGTAAAATGAGGATACTGTCAAAAATAGATTTTCTTTATCAATTAACTTCTATGAACTAAACTAAATCAACATTTGTTGTGAGCATGCTCTGTGTTTAAAGCAGCTTTTGTCCTCGGTGCTCTTGAGCAGAGTTTCTCAGGAGCTTTGCAGGAGGTTTCTTGAAGCAGAGACACAGTTCTTCTGGATTTAGTCTCAGTTTGTTCTGTTTCTTCATGTCATTCCAGACAGACTGATGATGATCAGATCAGATCTCAAACATCTCACTGGATTATTACAATTAATGACTAATTGAATGTTTGTAAATGTAAACTGATATTTCCTACTGACACACTCCAGCAGAAGATAGAAGTAACTGACTTCAAACCATGTTTAGCTGCTGAAGATACCAGTGTTGTACTGATTTTGGCCAGCAGTGTGTGTTGTAGACTGGTGTTAATGTGTGTGTTGTTCCCGCAGCTGATGAGCAAAGAGATGCCCGTGTCCACTGGAAGCGACTCGTACGTTGATCTGGACCGACAGGTAGCGTCCGCTTTATGAGTTCTGTTTCACAGGAGTCTGGAGCGCAGTTATAATGCAGGGTTGGTTTGTGTGACGTGTGTTTTCCTCTCGCTCAGCTGAAGAAGACGGTGGAGGATCTAAACGATGCTTTGGCCACTAAAGAGGAGATCGCTCAGAGATGTCACGAGCTGGACATGCAGGTACCTTCCCCTGCGTCTCGAGTCACACGCGTCTGGAGGCGTATTACAGAAAGATCCTAACTAATCTTATCTGTTTGGGAAGCATGGTCATTTCAGTTAGGAACACATTTAGGACAAAAGCTATTACAAACAGCATTTCCTCAGTGTTATCTCATCTTAACTTCAGATAGGAAAAGGTTATTACAGAAGCCTCCTAACTTGACAAAACATCCTAAAACTATCTTAACTTTATGGCAACCCCACAGCTGTCCTAACTTCATAATTATTTGAAAGCTAACGGAAAAAACGCTTCCTATTGTACAATGTTTTTCTTCACAGACAGCTGTAGGGTTAATGCTCAAGTCTTTGTCTTCATGAGTGAGCGAAGCTGAAAACTTACTAAATAGTGTCTACCGAACTTATCAAAGTTTCAATTTCCGCGGCACTGAAAATAAAAGCTCACCTTTTATTTATTTATTTATTTTATTAATCTTGCTTACCTCATCAGCAGCTCCAGTGTTGTTGCTTGGCAACAGACCTGAGAATGTATTGTTGAACTTGATGCCATTTAAGATTTTTCACTCATTTGAAGCATTATTCAACTAATCGCATGTTTATTTATAAACAATTAAAATCATTATAATGCACCTTTAATTGCCTACATAGCCTAATAAGCGCTCAAGCACACGCATAAAGCTTGCCACAGCGCACCGGCAGAAGTAATGATTATGAATGTGTCAGGGAAAAACAGTAAGGAGGCTGCATTAACATTTTACAATTGATTGATAAACTAGTGCTTTTTTGTTTCCGGTTTAAGAGATGAAGTCGGCGACACTGACTCGTCATCTCCGCAGTAGTGATGTGCCTGCATGCATTACATAATCTGAGAATATTTGTCTTCCGTTTGAATTGGTTTATTTGAAAGTAGACATTTCTCTATACTCTCTATAGATATGCTGTTCCTTGTCTGTGAGCAGCCCTATGTAAGATTGGATAAGAATTCCTAATCATGTTTATATTTGCTTCTGTAATACGAATTTGCAAAAAATCCTAAGTTATCGTATCATATCTTAACGACCTCGGATAAGAAACATTCTGTAATACGCCCCTGATCCACATCTCCACAGCTGAACCTCACTAATCAGGATCGGTTCACATCAGATAGTGTTTATTAGCAGATGTTTGGTCACTAAACGCTGCAGATCACGTTCAGGTAAACACGGTAAAGCGCCTCCACTTCAGCGATGCTGTCCTCGTTAACTGATGTGAATGTGTTGGTTTGGTGAATGCTCTGCTTGTGACGTGTTTGAGTGTGTTGTTGTTGACCTCTCGTCCTCTGCCTTGCTTTTGAAGGCGTACCTCGTCCAAGAGGAGCGAGATAGACTGAGGTTAGAATGTATTGATCTAGAAGAGAGGGTAAATGTCTTTCTTTTCTTCTGCTCTCACCCTTTGCTGTTTTTGCATCTATAATTTGCTGTCTGCTTGATAACATCCCTAATTAGTGTGCAGGGCCTTTAACTGTGTGTGTGTGTGTGTGTGTGTGTGTGTGTGTGCGTGCCAGGATTATTATTGTAATAGAAAACACAACACCAGTGACCGTTGTGGCAGATACAGTAGGAATGAAAACTGCATTGAACTTGCAAAGACTTTAGTTTCAATCAGCCCTGGCCCATTTAAACAGGAAGAGGCCGTCTGACACATTTTGTTTTTTTTTAATGTTATAGTAATAAAAGAGCGGTGTACTGCGTTTAATGTGAGCGCTTTAATGGTTTCATTTCCATGAGACACAATAAACCACAATCATGTTGTTGATGCACAGCTCTGAGTGTGACGCAGTTTCCTGAGGAAGTGTTGTGTGCTGTAGTTCTGCAGGATTAGTTGCATTATGGAGCAAGATAAACTGATAAAAAGCATAAGAATAACAATTAAAGAAACAAGAAATGACTTCATTAAAGCAAAGAAAATTTAAACTGAAATAAAAATATAGATTGCATATGGAAAACTATAAAAACCCTGGTGTGTCTTGTAGTGTCTGTGTCTGTGTGTGTGTGTGTGTGTGTGTGTGTGTGTGTGTGAGTCTGTGAGTCAGTGCCGTAACCCTGTAGACTAATCCTCACTCCTCCCGGTGTGACCCGCCCCTTTGGTTCCCATGGCAACAGTAGACGCCACCATGGGCCAATCAGCTGACTGCAGCGCTTGATAACTGTACACACTGCAGCAAAACTACCCAGAGTTCAGTGCGCAGGAGCGTCCTCATGACTCGTGTCTGTCTGAACATACGACCGCAGCTTCGCTTGAGTGTAGAGTCAGACCGGCGCATGATGCACCTGTGAAATTATGATTGATTTCTTATTGAGTGTATATACGTGTGAGTTTAATACATTCATCTGTACGTCTGCTTTAAGCATTTAGATCCATTTAGAGAATGTCTTAATTTATTAATTAATTTCCCTTACTAGCAAGTGAATATTGAAGCATTTTTTTAAAGAATAGTTCAGCCAAAAATGCAAATGTGCTGCAAATGTTCTCACCCTCAGTTCATCTGAGATCAGGATGAGTGTTTCTTCATCAGGTTTGTATAAATGTGTCTCTGCATCAGTGTCTCAGCAATGGATGCTCTGCAGTGAATGGGTGCCGTCAGAATGAGAGTCCAAACAGCTGATAAAAACATCACAATAATCCACACCACTCCAGTCCATCAGTTAACATAACCTTCCAGAACAGCTCTAAACAAATATGTGGCTGGATTTTAATGTGAGAGACAACAGCAGATGCTCTTTTTCACTGGAGGAAGAGTTATTATAGAATATGAACTCTATGGTATTTTAGGTAAAAACATCTTAATGCTGGATGTGTTTCAGCTTTTGTCTTCTCCAGATGTTAACTGATGGACTGGAGTGGTGTGGATTATTGTGGTGTTTTTATCAGCTGTTTGGACTCTCATTCTGACGGCACCCATTCACTGCAGAGCATCCATTGCTGAGACACTGATGCAGAGACACATTTATACAAACCTGATGAAGAAACAAACTCATCCTAATCTTGGACGGCCTGAGGGTAAATCTTTGGGTGAACTTTTCCTTTAAATATGTTGAAGTATTGACTTGAGGCTGGATTTCAGTAATAAACTCTGATTGGGAAACGTCTGGTGTTTCTATAAGCAGCACATCCACCGTCATCAGTACTGACACTCACTCTCACACTCACTCACTCACTCACTCACACACACACACACTCACACACTCACTCACTCACTCACTCACACTCACACACTCACTCACTCACACTCACACACTCACTCACTCACACACACACTCACACACTCACACACTCACTCACACACTCACTCACACTCACACACTCACTCACTCACTCACTCACTCACTCTCTCACTCTCACTCACACAAACTCACTCTCACTCTCACTCACACACACACTCACACACACACTCACACACTCACACACTCACTCACTCACACACTCACTCACACTCACACACTCACTCACTCTCTCACTCTCACTCACACAAACTCACTCTCACTCTCACTCACACACACTCACTCACTCACTCACTCACTCACTCACTCACTCACACACTCACACACTCTCTGTGGTCTGTGCTGAAGGTGGCGGCGCTCCAGGAGGAGAAGAGCAGTCTGCTGGCTGAGAACCAGGTGCTGATGGAGCGGCTCAACCAGTCAGACTCCATCGAGGATCTGAACAGTCCACCTAGATTGCATATGGAAAACTATAAAAACCCTGGTGTGTCTTGTAGTGTCTGTGTCTGTGTGTGTGTGTGTGTGTGTGTGTGTGTGTGTGTGAGTCTGTGAGTCAGTGCCGTAACCCTGTAGACTAATCCTCACTCCTCCCGGTGTGACCCGCCCCTTTGGTTCCCATGGCAACAGTAGACGCCACCATGGGCCAATCAGCTGACTGCAGCGCTTGATAACTGTACACACTGCAGCAAAACTACCCAGAGTTCAGTGCGCAGGAGCATCCTCATGACTCGTGTCTGTCTGAACATACGACCGCAGCTTCGCTTGAGTGTAGAGTCAGACCGGCGCATGATGCACCTGTGAAATTATGATTGATTTCTTATTGAGTGTATATACGTGTGAGTTTAATACATTCATCTGTACGTCTGCTTTAAGCATTTAGATCCATTTAGAGAATGTCTTAATTTATTAATTAATTTCCCTTACTAGCAAGTGAATATTGAAGCATTTTTTTAAAGAATAGTTCAGCCAAAAATGCAAATGTGCTGCAAATGTTCTCACCCTCAGTTCATCTGAGATCAGGATGAGTGTTTCTTCATCAGGTTTGTATAAATGTGTCTCTGCATCAGTGTCTCAGCAATGGATGCTCTGCAGTGAATGGGTGCCGTCAGAATGAGAGTCCAAACAGCTGATAAAAACATCACAATAATCCACACCACTCCAGTCCATCAGTTAACATAACCTTCCAGAACAGCTCTAAACAAATATGTGGCTGGATTTTAATGTGAGAGACAACAGCAGATGCTCTTTTTCACTGGAGGAAGAGTTATTATAGAATATGAACTCTATGGTATTTTAGGTAAAAACATCTTAATGCTGGATGTGTTTCAGCTTTTGTCTTCTCCAGATGTTAACTGATGGACTGGAGTGGTGTGGATTATTGTGATGTTTTTATCAGCTGTTTGGACTCTCATTCTGACGGCACCCATTCACTGCAGAGCATCCATTGCTGAGACACTGATGCAGAGACACATTTCTACAAACCTGATGAAGAAACAAACTCATCCTAATCTTGGACGGCCTGAGGGTAAATCTTTGGGTGAACTTTTCCTTTAAATATGTTGAAGTATTGACTTGAGGCTGGATTTCAGTAATAAACTCTGATTGGGAAACGTCTGGTGTTTCTATAAGCAGCACATCCACCGTCATCAGTACTGACACTCACTCTCACACTCACTCACTCACTCACTCACACACACACACACTCACACACTCACTCACTCACTCACTCACACTCACACACTCACTCACTCACACTCACACACTCACTCACTCACACACACACTCACACACTCACTCACACACTCACTCACACTCACACACTCACTCACTCACTCACTCACTCACTCTCTCACTCTCACTCACACAAACTCACTCTCACTCTCACTCACACACACACTCACACACACACTCACACACTCACACACTCACTCACTCACACACTCACTCACACTCACACACTCACTCACTCTCTCACTCTCACTCACACAAACTCACTCTCACTCTCACTCACACACACTCACTCACTCACTCACTCACTCACTCACTCACTCACTCACACACTCACACACTCGCTGTGGTCTGTGCTGAAGGTGGCGGCGCTCCAGGAGGAGAAGAGCAGTCTGCTGGCTGAGAACCAGGTGCTGATGGAGCGGCTCAACCAGTCAGACTCCATCGAGGATCTGAACAGTCCAGCGGGACGCAGACACCTGCAGCTTCAGACGCAGCTGGAGCAGCTGCAGGAGGAGACCTTCAGGTGAGGAGTGCAGACCATCCTGGGGATCAGGGGTCACCATCTGAGGGCTGATCTGAGACCAGGTGCTTTACACTCGCAATCAGCAGCCAGCTCGTGATGCGCTTCATTAGCAGAAGTGTAGGACTGTGTGTGTGTGCCGATTAGGATTGGGAAAAAAATTGAAATTAAATTGAAATGCATATTCAGCAGTAAAATGAACTAATATTACCAACACCAAGATCTATAAAAGGTTAACAGAGTGCTGTCTGTTAATCAATTAAAAAAATAATCTGTAATTAATCATGATTAATCGCAAATTTATATATTTATATTGTTATAATTTCACATTGAAACTACAAATTAATGTAGAAACAACTTAAAGATAGTATTTAAATACGTGTTTAATGGCATCTTTTTTACAGAGCAGCCTATTATTAATGAAGAGTTGATACCAATACTGCTACTGGTGTCTCCATTAGATGCATCTTCCCTCAGTTATACCTATTAATTATAGCCATTCTGCATTCCAGTATAACTGAAAGCCATTATTTTTAACATTTATTGGCAACTTAGGTGACGGCAACTCTCAAACTATACTTCATTTGATGATAATTTTCATCCAGTGTTTGCACTATATCTCTCCAGAAGTTATGACTGATAACACTGTCTTTAGACTCGGTTAAACTAGAGCTGTGGATATCTCATATCTCCCTCATAAACGCTTGTCAGCGCTGCCGTCTGTTGATGCTGCGGTCTCCGTAGATTGTTGTTGTTGCGTCTCTTTCTTTTCTTTTTCGGATGACCCGGGCCAGTGTTGACACCTTGTGGACAACACTCAAGGCATGTGTGTGACCTGCGTGTGAGCCCGCTGATTTTTGTTTTGCAGCAATTAAATGTTTTGATATCTAAATGTTTGACTTCATTAACCGCATTGGAATCGTTAAGCAGAATCAGAATTGGAATTTACTTAAAGCTGCAGACCGTAACGTTTTTTTGGTTAAAAATGATCCAAAATCAATATTTGAGAGTACATAACCAGCCAGTGTTCAAAACATCACCTTACCTGCAATTCCAGGTTTTCAAACATAGCGGGCAACAAAGAGGTAAAAGTTATGGACTGCAGCTTTAATATAAGACAAAAATAAATACAAACAAAATGGAGCAGACTGATGCAGCCCACACGCTTTATTTAAACCAGGGGTGCCCAACCCTGTTCCTGGCGATCGACTGTCCTGCAAAGTTCAAAGTTCAATTCACAAAAGACTATTTTTAGCCAAGCAGTGTGGAGAGCCGAAGCGTGCCGGCTGGCTGATATAAACACAAACACCGACTACAGCGGCCCATCAGCTCCGGAGCCCGTGGATCAGCTCTAACCTCACTGAATCTGCTGTTAAAAATGAACCATCTATTCATCATATCATCATGCAAAACATACACAACAAATAATGAATTTTTCATTGCTTCTCGAAACATCATAGCATTTCCACTCTGGCAATGACATGACTTCAGCACCACATAATTTATGTCCTCACGCGCTGACGTCGTCAGATTGTGATCGGTTTGTGAGATCGACCAAGTATAGGGAGTACCGATCGAGTCATAGAATGTGATTATCGGCCGATCGATCGGAGCATCCCTAAATGAATAAATGATCTTTCCATTGATGTATGGTTTGTTATGATAGCACAATATTTGTCTGAGATACAACTATTTGAAAATCTGGAATCTGATGGAGCAAAAAAATCTAAATATTGAGAAAATCTCCTTTAAAGTTGTTCAAATGAAGTTCTTAGCAATGCATATTACTAATCAGAAATGAAGTTTTGATATATTTACGGTAGGAAATGTACTAAATATCTTCATGGAACATGATCTTAATATCCTAATGATTTTTGTCATAAAAGAGAAATGTATAATTTTGATCCATACAATGTATTGTTGGCTATTGCTGCAGATATACCTGTGTTACTCATGACTGCTTCTGTGCTGCAGGGTCACACATGATATTATATTATATTATATATTTTAGGTTTTCTTGTGTCAATGTAAAGTGGACTAAATTTAAAGTTGAACAAAAGGAGAAACATTTGACCTTTCAGAGTATTTGTTTTCTTTCACTGCATTAAAGAAAACCGTACAGGAATATTTAATTATTTATTTCCAAGTAAACTATAAGAAAATATTGTATTATGTAAGATGAGCAGAAAGAGACAAGCAAATCGTTAATTGCAATTATTCTTCAACACAAGATTGATGATCATGACAGGCCTGCTGGTAGGTTACTGGAACAAATATCATCAAAAGACTAAAGTTAGAAATGACAGATTTATTCCTTCCATGTTTGTAAGACATGTAAATGTTTGTGTGAGCTCCTGCACTCAGTCCTGTGCTTGTGTGGATGATGCTGTAATGACAGGACGAGCGCTCTGGACGAGTCTCTGTTGAGCTGGCAGTGTCTGTCTCTTCCGTCTCGGCCCCAGTGGAGGTACGGATATCATCACTGGGGCCTCGCCTCAATCACGGGCACTCAAGGGCTTCGGGAAGCACCTTACCCTTCGCTGTACTTCACCACCATACCCCTGTCACACTGTGAATGAGTCTAGCGTCATCACCATCGTCTCTCACTGAACGTGTCCATCAGTCATTATATCACAGCAGCTTCACGTCTATGGGAGCATATGGGTAGCAATATTCAATTTGAAATGTAATATGTAAAATGGCAATGTATTTCTGCATTTAAATTTATATAATGGCAAATGTAAATTATACAGTATAATTTAATTTTCATTTTGCACGAAACATTGCACATGTATGGGACAATATCAATGTAAATACATGTAATACATACAAATAACATATTGCATTGCCATTTTGCATATTACATTTCAAAATGAATATTGCCTTCCATACATGTCTGATTGAACACAGGCTGTCTTCTCGATCTGAGGAAAAGTTGATTAAGATTTTACATTTAAAAATGCCATTTTCATAAATGAGATAAAATATAATTATTGTAATGCAAAACAATAAAAAACTATTATATATTATTGAAATTTAAGTGTGTTGTACAATATTCTAACATTATGGAGGCACTAATTTAAGAATCATGTGGCTGTATTGCAGTTATGACATTTTATTTTTGACATTGAAAATCTTTATTTTTGGTCCTAGTGTCTGCTGTGTTCCTTTAGTTTCAATGAAATATGTTATGTTCTGCAATATTTGTGTGAAAATATTTGAGACATTTATTATGCTCATATGACATGATCAAGTGCGTGACTGACGGCAAGCTTGTGTGTGTGTGTGTGTGTGTGTCAGATTGGAGGCGGCTAAAGATGATTACCGCATCCGCTGCGAGGAGCTGGAGAAGGAGCTGATGGAGGTCAGAGGTCAGAATGAGGAGCTGACCTCTCTGGCCGAGGAGGCGCAGTCGCTCAAAGACGAGATGGACGTGCTAAGGTGAGACACACACACCTGAGACCACAGAGAACCAGTGCTGAGGTGGAGTTACCAACACGTGTGTGTGTGTGTCAGGCACTCGTCTGATAAGGTGTCGAAGCTGGAGGCGCAGGTGGAGGTGTATAAGAAGAAGCTGGAGGATCTGGGTGATCTGAGGCGGCAGGTGAAGCTGCTGGAGGAGAAGAACACCAGCTACATGCAGAACACGGTGACGCTGGAGGAGGATCTGCGCAAGGCCAACGCTGCTCGAGGACAGCTGGAGACCTACAAGAGACAGGTCTGATCACAAATCTACCTTCATCACCTGCTTCTCAGACAGAGACATCATTAGCCACCAACTGTGACTATATCAGCATCGCTGACAAATAAAAGATTAAAATGTAGTAGGGATGCACGTTATTATCGGACTGATATCGGAATCGGCCGATAATGGCTTTAAATGTAAATATTGGCATCGGTCCGATATGAAAAGTTATGCTGATATGTCTTGCCGATAAGAGGAATATTTGTTTATTTTGTAAACAAATCATAAGCTCTAAAACATTTTCAGAATTTTTACAACTCTTTTGTTTTAGACCAGAGTTCCTCAATTAGTTTTCGCCGAGGACCGAATCCTTCCAACAATAGCAAGCCAAGGGCCACAGATATATATATACACACACACACACACACACACACACACACACTGGCCACTTTATTAGGTACACCTTGCTAGTACCGGGTTGGACCCCCTTTTGTCTTCAGAACTGCCTTAGTTCTTCATGGCACAGATTCAACAAGGTGTTGGAAACATTCCTCAGATATTTTGGTCCATATTGACGACAGCATCACGCAGTTGCTGCAGATTTGTCGGCTGCACATCCATGATGAGAATCTCCCGTTCCACCACATCCCAAAGATGCTCTATTGGGTTGAGATCTGGTGACTGTGGAGGCCATTTGAGTAAAGTGAACTCATTGTCATGTTCAGGAAACCAGTCTGAGATGATCTGAGCTTTGTGACATGGTGCATTATCCTGCTGGAAGTAGCCATCAGAAGATAGTACACTGTAGTCATAAAGGGATGGACATGGTCAGCAACAATACTCAAATCATTTGAACTTTGTATCGGTGCATTATAAACAGGAGTCAGCAGTTTAGTGTTGGGGATTGGTCGTGTCCGCATCACTGATTATAATAAGATCTGTTGTATTGTGTTGCGTCGCGCTCCTGTCCGGTGTAGACACGATGTAAGTTAATGTCTCTATCTGATGCTGCGTTTCAATTTTCATGCCACATTTTTTTAAATTAGCGCGGGCCAAACATTTTTCTCATTGAGGAACCCTGCTTTAGACCATCTACAAATGTTAAATCTTATAAATAAAATGTTAGGGTTAACACTTTCTGGGGAAATAAAATGCAGTGATTGATATATAGGTTATTTATAGTTATTTTCAAAGCTTCAATGTGCTGGCAAAAAACCTTCATTATGGTTTATTTAATTCTAACAAATAAGTTCTTGTTAAAAACTAACCAAAATTAAAAATATTTTGCTTATAAATTCTGCTCAGGAGAGACTTGGTGTTGTTTCCAAACAAATCGGTATCGGCCAAAATGAGTTGAAAAATATCGGCAAACATCCAATATCGTGCATCCCTAAAATGTAGTTTAAATAATAAAAACACTATATCTGGAAGCTCTCTGAATTTTCTTCAACAAAAAGAGGAGAATAAATCTAGACCTACACAAGTTTTCATGCTTGCGGTTGCCAGATGTCAAGTGTTTAAATCCCCCAATCAGAGCTTCTCTCGTAAAAGCACACATTTTCTGCCGGGTTTAATTTATCTTGCCAACCTGGCAACCGTTCACATTCTCTCTCTATGACACTGTGGAAGAGCACTGATGATCTGAAGACATGGACAGACATGTCCGCTTGAGTTTAGTGATCTTATATTCTGTCACTAGCTGCTAAATCTGCTATCAAACCTTCTCATGACGAACTGTCATAAATGCTCGGTCATTACAATACAGTTACATTTATTTGATATCCAGCTTGAGTATGCCAATATGAAGTCTTTACTATTACTTTTGATCAAGTGTATGCATGAATAAATGTATTAATTTATTTAAAAAAACAAGAAAGAAAAAAGCTAACTAGCCCCAAACTTGTATACTTTTGAATGGTATATTATTGTTTTATATTCTGAAATTACATATATATTTGCTACTTGATTTTGAACTAAAATTTGAAGAGAGTGTTTTATTACAGTTTACTCTAATCTTTTTTATTTAAAAACCAGTTGATTACTTCTGGTCTGGCCTCAAAAACATAAACATGATCTTGAATAAATGAATAAATGCACGTACGCTCCTCTGTGCCACAGTACAAAGCCTTTTATTGTTTTCATAGAGAGACACTGGATTAATGTCAGGAGTCTAAGTGTTTTATCTTTTGAGAAGCTTTTCAGTTTGACCAGTTTTCTGTTGATATTTATGATAATATAATAAATCAGGAAACTAGATGAAGTCAAATAAAGCATGTGTATGAGTTTAAATTCTCTTAATTTGTGCTTATAATTTTGAGCAAAATAATTGTGATTTTCAGTTGAACCATTCTTGTGTTTTCAGGTGGTGGAGCTTCAGAACAAGCTCTCGGAGGAGTCCAAGAAAGCCGACAAGATGGAGTTTGAGTATAAACGAGTCAAGGAGAAAGTGGACTCTCTTCAGAAGGAGAAAGATGTAAGGAAGCGGCTGATTTAAAGCGATAAACAGTAAAATAACAGTGTTAATGCTATAAAGTTCAGTTATGAGGTCAGAGAATATTAATGCTGAATATTAATTGTCTTTTTAACGAAGCATGTGAATGTTAAAGACAAGCTGCCAAATTAGATGTTGACTCGGCAAACGAAGTCTGATGAATCTTTTACACACAATTAACACTTTAGCCTAATTTGACATCAACACTGTATCTGTGTGATTTGTGTGAACCTCACACACACCACACACGCACATCACACACACACACCCCTCACACACACACACACACACACACACACATCACACACCACACACCCCTCACACACACACACACATCACACACACACACACACACCCCTCACACACACCACACACCCCTCACACACACATCACACACACACACACATCACACACACACACACACACACCCCTCACACACACCACACACCCCTCACACACACATCACACACACACACACACACACACCACACATCACACACACACACCCCTCACACACACACACACACACACACACATCACACACCACACACCCCTCACACACACACACACATCACACACACACACACACACCCCTCACACACACCACACACCCCTCACACACACATCACACACACCACACATCACACACACCTCACACACACACACACACACCACACATCACACACACACATCACACATCACACACACACACCACACATCTCACACACACACACATCTCACACACACACACACACACACACACACAACAGTCCTGTTTATCAGTAAATGACTGAACAAAGAGCTTCTAAATAAATGAGATGTAGGTTTTGATTTGTCAAGTTTTGAATGTACTTCATTAGCAGGGTGTATAATTGACTCGTGAAGCCAAAGCATTTACATCTGAGCTGCATGCAGAGAAAACCGTACTAAGCACACATGCGATGTGAATGTAAGGATGAAACTGACGACGTGTGTGTGTGTGTGTGTGTGTGTGTGTAGCGCTTGAGGACGGAGCGAGACTCTCTGAAGGAGACGATTGAGGAGCTGAAGTGTGTTAAAGCTCAGGAGTCTCAGCTAACGTCAGGTGACCGCTTTAAACTCCATACAGTGACTCATTTTTATACAGGATATGTTTTTTAACTCATCCTAATTGTTTATGTATGTAACGGGTTGATATGTGCTGATCATCAGGTTTAGTGCCACTTGGCAGTAACGAGCCGTCTGATTCGCTGGCCGCAGAGATCGTCACACCAGAGATTCGGTAGGAGAAATACAGTGACACACACACACTCATACACACACTCATATACACACACACACACACACACACACACGCTCAGATCTCTGAGACTCCAGCAGCTCAGACCGGATCTGTATAACTCTGGTTCATGCTGCCTAACAAACAGCAGCATTATAAATCAGTTCAGGGATCCAGAACCCGTTTGAGATGCTTCTGCTGATGGAACTAATTTTTGTTAGATGTCTGACTGCAGAGGTTATCATAGTCTGGTGAGCTCCTGTTCTGGTCCTGAGTGTGGTCTTGTCATGTTGTCTTCTCAGGGAGCGTCTGATTCGTCTGCAGCACGAGAACAAGATGCTGAAGCTGGCTCAGGAGGGATCTGATAACGAACAGATCGCTCTGCTGCAGAGTTTACTGGAGGACGCCAACAGCAGGAAGAACGAGCTGGAGACGGAGAACAGGTCATACACTCACACTCTGACACACACACACACACACTCACACTCTCTGACACACACACACACACACACACACACACTCACACTCTCTGAGACACACACACACACATATACACACACACATAGAGAAACTTACAGAAGTTTTGTAGATGTCTCAGTGTCTCTGACAGTCATGCAGTACATCATTCGTGTGGGTTCAGTAATGTGATGCAGACTAGAGCGTGGAGGTACACATGTGAATGACCTGAAGTGTGTGTGTGTGTGTGTGTGTGTGTGTGTTAGGCTGGTCAATCAGAGGCTGCTGGAGGGTCAGTCTCAGGTGGAGGAGCTGCAGAAGTCTCTTCAGGAACACGGATCCAAAGCAGATGATGTGAGTCCAGCGTTTCATCACACTGCAGTCACGCTGTTGATCTGAATGTGATCGAGATCACAGCTCATCACCACAGTTCAGAAACACACACACACACACACACCCCGTCTACACTATTTTCACTCTGCCAACAAAGCATTCCTAAAGAGACCAAAGCAGCAGATATTCACACATGAGAGGAGCCCTATAAACCTGAGCTGCTCGTATCAGGGGTGGGAGAAAAGCTTGTTTAAACACACTTGCATCTCTGAATGATTTTATGATGTGGAATGAATGTAAACACCGTCAGTTATGTCTTAAGGACAGGACAAAACTTCACAAACAGTTGTTGGGATTATTTACTTGTAATTATTTTATAAGTACTTACAATTATTTAGGCAATTCAACAAAAATACATTAATAAAAAAACAAAGTCAGTAAACTCATTAATTATTACGACTTTGTAGATCAAGAATAGTTTTGGGATTGGGTTGTGACTCCAGAATTGGATCGGATCATAAGATGCCAGAAGATATGCACTCCAGTCCAAATAGAGACGAATGTGACGAGTGATCAAACTCAGTGGCGATATGTGATTCCATAAACATGTAATTAATGTAATCGTTTAGATTGAAAGGTAATGAGCCATCAAATATAGCTGTCCATCCAGTACTGAAACATCCAGCAGCGGCTCAGAGAGAGGAGTTAGCGTCCTCATGAGCAGAAAGATCATCAGCAGATCCTCCGAACATCTGTTTAGAGAGGAGCCTGTTTGTTTGTCCACGTGATCTTCAGGAGCGGGATCATAGCATCTGTTCTTCATCACATGATCTGTGACACACACAAGCGCTTCTCGCATGCTAGCATTGGACTGTAATGTCCTGTATGATGGGCAGAAGCGCAGTCGCAGGTTCCTTCTCTCGGCATGTCTTCTTCCTCCAGCATGATGGACAGTGTGTATCATGATGTTTGCTCTCCGTTACATAGCACATTTAAAGGGGACATGACATGGACTTTTTAATTATTTTAACATGTTCCTTGAGGTTTACTTAAAACTAAAATAGATGTATGGAAAAATGATTATTTTTAAGGCTCGTCAGTAATCATCTGCAGCTGCAGTCAGATCTAGTTCTGCTTCATCTTTCAACAGATGTTTCTTTGTGACTCTCCATGACACTGTGCCTCCATTACAAGACAAAATCCTCAGACACGATCCGGACCACCATTAAAAATAAACTATCCACTTGTTCCTTACGCTGGGATCCTTCTGATATCTCTGTACCTTACGTGAACGAGCTGCTTAACCCTAAAACATGATCAGCAAAAAGTCATTTCATGTCACTTTTTATATCATCTGGACTTAAGTAAAACATTTAAAGGAATTTTTGTAATATTTGATATATTTTGGATTTTATGAGTAGTACCTCCCAGGATACACTGCCCTATTAGGGTGTAAAAAACAGCCGACGTCATCAATAATTCTATGATTTGTTTGATGCAAACAAATATGTAATAATCAAAATATGCTGCCTGTACAACATCTCTGAAGCCCTGTTCACACTACAAGAGACACGCATGGAGAGCTGGCGATATCCGGCGACACGAGCGACAGCGACCGCATGGGGTGTCCAGCGACGCAACAAGGTTCAGAATCCTTCAACTTTATGCAAATGAAGTGCGACAGCCTATAGGAAAGACGACGGTAGAGCTCATGAGATTGTTCTTCTCTCAGCTGTAGACCCAGCCGCTGGCCACATGCAGACACAAGTCATGCTAGTGTGAACGGGGCTTAAGTGTCCTACATTTGAGACAGACATTTCTGAACTGTCTCATCTTCATTCTCAGGGGTCAGCAATTCCATCCCATGAGGTCCACTGTCCTGTACGGTTTAGCTCCATCACTGAACTATCATATAATGTCATTTATGCAACAACAGACACCATTTTCTGAGCTTGATTAAATAAATGCTTTGTTTATAATGAGGAGGACGTTTAAGCTAGGAAACTTGCAGGATGTTTTAATGGTACAAAGACCTCAAAAGAACCAGGCCAATTGGATTCCTCATGTCATGACCGCTTTAGATCTGACTAACCCTGACGCTGGTCTGTGTGGCGTGATCGTGTCTTTACTAACCTGTTTCTGTGATGTCACTCATGATGTAGCATGATCCAGGCGTGCCATCGGTCGCGTGCAGAGGGTGATGCCTTCATCATCATCATCATCATCATCATCAGAAGTGTGTGTCCGTTACTTTAGTCTGACCGGCATCCGTCTGTGTGTCATTGGTAACAGGCTCTGCTCTCTTCTTCTGTCTGTGCATCAAATCTCTCTCGGTCTGCTGTAAGTACAGTCAGGCATCATGCAGCTCTGGGATTGTTTTGGGCTGGATCGCATGCGCAGCTCATGGCACACACACACACACACACACACACACACACACACACACACACACACACACACACGTGTGGCTCCTGCAGCTGATGATCATGATCCGTCTGCTGATTACTGCACTGTTTCTGCTGGGTTTATTGTTGAATGAGATGGGAGTTTGGTGAATGCTGATTGAAGATGATGCTGCTCTGATGGATGAAGACGCATTAATGTTGATCTGATGTGTGTTTGAATCGTCCTGCACTCCATCACACTGGGGTTTGATTGTCAATCACTAAATATCTTTTTTGAATGGGTGTATTATATTTTTTATTTTCACAAATTCAGTTTTGCTCATTGGAAGCAGAACATTAGTTAACAACATGCTTAAAAATAAACGATAGAGTCAGATTTGCCAACAGTGCATTCTGTCAAGTCCAAAACTCAGATACAATTTTCAAAAATATCAATATAATCCAATATAAATTTTAAAGAGAAGTTATATTGACCATGTTGTCCTCTAAGAGGTGTTTAGTAGACTAGACAGCAGGTTATCTGAGCAACTAGTCACCTGGTCTGTGTTAAAGTTGAGCTGTTTAAGGCTGGTTTAGGTTCATGTTCACCAGACATGAAAACGGTCCTCATATAACTACACTTAACTGGAACACTTCACACACAGACATTGCATAAATTCACTAGTTGACCTCACTAACCCACTAGTCAGTTGCTGGGTTATTACAGTTAGCTAAAACCAAAACCATTTTAAAACATTTTGTTACTTGAAATAAAATAAACGTTAAGTGAAATCAAATATTTAAAAAAAATATATTCCCACTAGTTTCCAAGCAATATTTATTGTTTTAATTTAGTTTAACTTGTTATACTAAAATAACTAAAAATCAAACTGAAATAAAAATTAACAAAAACTATATGGACTACTAAAAATGACAGAAACGCCTCAAAATGACTAAAATTGTAACAAAAATCAGAAAATAAAAACTCAAAGATTTAAAATATTAATAAAACTATTAGTATCAATTATACTAATATGAGAGTGGTCAGTTGTTGATAGAGCGTGCTGACTCGTCTGTAGCGGTGTTTTATCACTGATATCTATATTCCTGTGGTGTTCATGTGAATCATTAGACACTGTTTGTTCATTTGTTTGCTCTGGTGTTGATTTGCTGATGGTGTTTTGTGGTGTTGTGTGTCTCTTCGGCGTCCTCTGCTGGACACTGACACAATAACACACATGAGCAGTGCCTCAAAACCCCTCTCCAGCACCCTCAGAAGTGCACACTGTGTAGGGCGGCGTGTGGCTGTTCCGCTGGTGTCCAGCAGGAGGCGCTGCAGTGCTTCACATGAGCATTAATGCATGACGCCTGTGTGTGTGCTGGATGAACTCTAACATCTCTGCTTCTTATCCAGACGGTCCTGATGAAGAGGAAGTGCCAGGAACATCTGTGAGTATCAGCAGAAAATCACTGAGACTCACAAATGACATGAATGACAGAGAAAATGTGACCCTGGACCACAAAACTGGTTTAATTTTTTGAAATGGAGATTTATGCATCATCTCAAGCTGGATAAATAATCTTTCCATTGATGTATGGTTTGTTATGATAGGACAATATTTGTCTGAGATACAACTATTAGAAAATCTGGAATCTGAGGGAGCAAAAAAATCTAAATATTGAGAAAATCTCCTTTAAAGTTGTTCAAATGAAGTTCTTAGCAATGCATATTACTAATCAAAAATTAAGTTTTGATATATTTACGGTAGGAAATGTACTAAATATCTTGATGGAACATGATCTTAATATCCTAATGATTTTTGTCATAAAAGAGAAATGTATAATTTTGATCCATACAATGTATTGTTGGTTATTGCTACAGATATACCTGTGTTACTCATGACTGCTTTTGTGCTGCAGGGTCACATGTGATTGTTCTTGTCTGCAGGGACAAATTAAGGGACGCCACTAACGAGCTTCGGAAGAAGAGTGCAGCGTTTGAAGAGCTGGAGAACAATCACACTTCCAGCGGTGAGACTCACTGAGCATCATACATGGAAACTTGTGTGTGTGTGTGTGTGTGTGTGTGCAGATTGTGGTTAAACGAGAGCTTGTTGATTGGTTTCAGTTCAGAGGATTGAAGAGCTGGAGGACGCACTGAAGAGGAAGGATGAAGATATGAAACAGATGGAGGAGAGATACAAGAAATACCTGGAGAAAGCCAAGAGCGTACGTCTGACACACTCTTCTGTGTGTGTGTGTGTGTGTGTGTGTGTGTGTGTGTGTGTGTGATGTTGATGTTGATTGTGTCTGTGTTTCTGTGTGCAGGTCATTCGTACGCTGGACCCCAAACAGAATCAGGGTTCTGCTCCTGAGGTCCAGGCTCTGAAGAACCAGCTGCATGAGCGAGAGAGGATGATTCACTCACTCGAGGTCACACACACACACACACACACCTACCTCTGTACAGCTTCTTTGAGAGGACATTCATTGGCACAATACAAACTCTAGCTCTTTACCCTAAACCTACCCTTTACCCAATTATAACCTGACCCCTAAAACCAAGTCTTGACCCTCAAACAGGCCTTTAAAGGGCTTTCAGAAAGTCTCTTAAAAAGGCTCTTACTTCAGGGGTCTAAAACTCAAACCGGCCCTCACAGAGATAGCTGTACAAGTGCACATATACACACACTCATAGACACACTCGGTCATGTGACTGTACTGTGTTTCTGTGTGCAGAGGGAGCACGACAAGACGAGGTCTCAGAGAGACCAGGAGGAGAAACTCATTGTATCTGCCTGGTACAACATGGTGCGTATCAGCACTGTCATGAGAACATGAGAACATGACCTTACACTGCACCTGAGCCCTGCCTCTCCTCCAGCTGTCTGGATAAACCCTCTGATGTTAGCTTATGGTTAGGGATAGTGCTGTCTCCATATGATCATCTCAGGCTTTACTTTGGTAACAAACTGCAGGAAGATCTTTACGTTTTTGTCACAAACAGGTTTACAGACGCATCTCATGCACAATAAACTTGCAGCACATGCAGAGGACGGGTTCCCTGAGTCACGTGCTGCTTGTGTAGTAATGAACAACATTACCATTTTTATGAACAACATTACATTTTTACCTTTATAAAGCCATTTTTTTTTTATAAAAGTGTGCATCATCTTTTGAGTCAAATTCTTACATTTAATCGGTCAATTTTAATAAGAAGACATTTGGGCTCTTGCCAGGCAAATGAAATCAGTATCAATAAAAATGAATCTTTGCAATGCAGAGGAAACACAGACGCTGCGTCTGAAGAGGCATGTAGATGTATTTACACACTGTTTCAAGCAGTTAATCTGCAGTTACAAATGCAGAAATTGTGTTTTGATATTTTAAACATAAAACGTTGAAAGTTATATTTGAAATTATAAAAAAATGAAAAGATACTTTAAATGTGAAATTAAAACTGCCAGCAGGTGGCAACAAGTCACTGTTAAAGTGAGTCACTGTGTTTGAACCGAATCATTTAAATGGATGATTAATTTAGGAACGAATCGCCGTCATGTTGCTCAGAGACACAAAACAGTGCTGTGGCTGTTTGGAATTATTATGTTGTCGAAATAGAGCAAAGACAAGTCAAGTCAAGTCACCATTATTTATATAGCGTTTTTTTACAATGCAGATTGTGTCAAAGCAGGTTTACAGTATTAAACAGGGAAATAGTTTGCCGTTCTCCTCTGGTCAGATGAGACCAGCAGTTTATTTTTAGGCTGCAACAAAGTCAGATTGTGCAGAGGACTCATCTGGTTCCCGTGGTCTTATCCTGATGGCTGTCTAGATGATGAGGTTTTCGGAGAGGATCTGTCTCTGGGGCTCATGTAGTTGTCCTGATCTCTGCTGACGTTCAGGGCTGTAGAGGTCATCTCTAGGTGCTGATCCACCATCTGATCTGGATACAGTCTGGATCTGGGTGGCTACGGTGACCTCGGAATAAGAAAGAAACAGACTAATATTAGTGTAGATGCCATTCTTATAACAATGTAACGAGTACATCAGGTGTTTTGGGAAGTGTTCCCGGTTCTGGTTGACCTAATTAATGCAGCCTAACAATCCTTTAACGGATTTGAATAATAGAAATGTGATAGTGTATTATGTGTAAGCCAGGTTAAAGAGATGGGTCTTTAATCTAGATTTAAACTGACAGAGTGTGTCTGCTTCCCGAACAGTGTTAGGTAGATTGTTCCAGAGTTTGGGAGCTAAATAGGAAAAGGATCTGCCGCCTGCAGTTGATTTTGATATTCTAGGTATTATCAAATGGCCAGAGTTTTGGGATCGCAGCAGACGTGCAGGACTATAATGTGATAAGAGCTCACTCAAATACTGAGGAGCCAAACCATTCAGGGCTTTATAGGTAATTAGCAAGATCTTAAAATGTATACGATGTTTAATAGGGAGCCAGTGCAGTGTTGACAGAACCGGGCTAATGTGGTCATACTTCCTGGTTCTAGTAAGAACTCTAGCTGCTGCATTTTGAACCAACTGGAGTTTGTTTATTAAACGTGCAGAGCAACCACCCAATAATCTAGCCTCGAGGTCATGAACGCATGAATTAATGTTTCTGCATTTGACATTGAGAGCATAGGTCATAATTTAGATATATTTTTAAGATGGAAAAATGCAGTTTTACAGATGCTAGAAACATGACTTTGGAAGGAAAGATTCACACCTAGGTTCCTAACTGATGAAGAAGAATCGACAGAGCAGCCGTCGAGTGATAGACAGTGATCTAGGCCGTGTTCATTTTGCCAGGTATTTTTGACTTAGTCTTTATCTTGAGACGAAAATGTTTAATAGTCTTGGTCACATTTTAGTCATTTGAGTCTTTCATAGTTTTAGTCGACGAAAAGTCATTGCTTTTAGTCAAACTGCAGTTACCAGCCTTTATTTTGGCAGCTATTTTATATGTAGTCTTCAAACAAAAATAGTCATTAATTCTTCTCTCTTTAGACCAAATCAATTAAGCTTATGAGAAATATGCATCAAGGATTGAATTTGGAAAAACTGGAATAAATTTTCTTTTTTTTTTTTTGGTAAAGATACAAATTAAACTAATTTTTCAGATACAGTAGGTTTACTTAACAAGTATACATTTATTTAACATCTTTTGTTGGTTAACATTAATGACATAGATATGCATTTTAGGAATGCTGTCCCTGTAAGACGGAAGGCATGTAATACTGACACACATTCAGGTTTCACCCACCTGTTTACGCTCACTTAAGCCATAACCGACTGTATTTACGTGAGATACTCGGACTCTACACGATATACATGTGGACTGCTGTGTGTGTATTTGAGCGCTGTATGAGAACTGAAGAAGTGGAGCGTGTGAGAGAGAGCACTTCTATCAGCGCGTTTCTGCCTATCGCGCCTTCACTGACTTTAAGTTAATCGACAACGAATTGTGACTCCCGGGAAAAACGGGACGTCTGGTCACCCACTCCCTAACCTGCAGTTTGTCTGTTCTAGTGTGTTTGTGACGGATATGAAGGGTTAAATCATGATCTGTGTGTGTGTGTGTGTGTGTGTGTGTGTGTGTGTGTGTTCAGGGGATGGCGCTGCAGAAGAAGGCGGCTGAGGACCGGTTGGCCAGCACTGGTTCGGGTCAGTCTTTCTTAGCACGGCAGAGACAGGCCACCAGCACCCGCCGGGCGTATCCGGGCCATGTGCAGCCCACTGCAGCCAGGTAGAGCGGCGCCACGGCAACCCTCACCACAGCCAATCAGGATGCCCGACTCCCCCCACCCACCCCATCCTCGCTGTCTTAATATGCTTCTCTCCACTGATCTGACTAATCAGGGTATCCGGACACGCCCACTTTAACCTATCAGCATTAATGAACGAACACACTCCAGACGTCCGTTCCTGTTGGATGCTTTTTTTAAGGAGGCTTTTCAGTATTTTAAGGATGGTTACTTACGCACAGTGTTTTATTTGCTCTTAGACTGGTCTAAGCTGCGGTTCCCTCTTCATTCTTGAATCTGTGCTCTTTATTCTACATTAATATCTATGCATTGAAAGAGAAAATGTTGCACCAAACACAATGTTTATTTAAACGTGCGTTGCTCCGTCGTTTCTTCCAGCGATTGGGTGCTTCTTGTTGCTTGTTTTGTTGATTCCTTCCCAATGCCTTAATACAGACTCACCGCTGCTGTCAATCACTGACTGACACCTGTCAATCTCTTTCTTTCACAGTGACGTTAAAGCATGAGCGGCAGGGGGCGGGGCTGCATGCCATTGGGGGCGGGGCTGCATGACTGAGTGTGATTTGAGCTCATGCTGCTGAGTTTAACCCATCGCTGTACACTAACTAAACCAGATTGCTAACCGTTGTCCTCCCGATCAGAAGTGGGTGGGGCCGGCGCCTGTCAATCATGCTGTCGGCGAGAGCTCGGCCGCTGGATGTGCGGCTGTGACTGATACGCTTTAAAGGATGAACTCTGACATGTTTTAATTTTAGTCGCATCATTGTGGAGTGATTCAGTATTTTCTGTGGTCTCATCATACCTGCTTCATCAGCTGTTGTATCGATTCTTTCTTCAGCGTCTGGATGCTGGACGTGTTTCAGTAGAATCAGTGTGAGAATGACAGTGTTGCTTCCGCTCTTTCAGTTTGTTTTATACTAAATCAGTAAGTGCTTTGATGATGATTCTGACACAATGTTACAAACCACAGCAGTACATATTCTGACATTTAAACCTGCTCTGCTGCTTTTCTTCATCAGCTGTTACTAAATATTCATGTACTAACGCACAGCGATTGCCGGACGAGCCGTGTCTGCGTGACGATCGGTATATATTTTATTACTCCAGCAGTGTTCTTGTGTGGTTTTTAACAGGCGATTGAATGTGTTTCTCATGAGTTCAGAGGTTAAACAACCGTCCATGAGCAGAAAACACCAGATCAGTACTTCAGTCGTGATCTGTGCGATTGAACATTCGTCTGAAGTAGCAAATATTCGTTCCATTTGCCAAGTTTTATATTGCTTGTATACAATATGTACATACTGTATGTGTGCGGCTGGAGGAACCGGTTAGATGCGTTTCATAATGTGTCTCCATTCACATTCTGTTGATGAATCTGTGCTTCCAACGCTGCAAAACTGTACAGTTGTTATTCAAGTTGTAAATAAAGCTTGTATAAAACATTCATGTGTCAGAATCACGGCTGTTCTTTGTTTGATTTGCTGTAGCCAATTATCAATTTCTGTCTCAATGCAGGAATATTCATTACCGTAAAAGCAGCTGTGGACGCCCGCGGTCACAAATGCAAATGAACGTAACGAGACAGCGCTGCTCTTTGCTTCTCATTTCCTCTCCGCTAATCAGCGTTAGAAGTGATTTCCTGTTCTCTTATAGTTTAGCTGCAGAATGATGATGCTGCTCTGTTGTTGATTTCTACAGCTTTTTTGCTCTTAATGTTCATCTCTTCACTGTAACACCACGTTCAGCCCAAACGAATTGTGACCTCTGACCCGGCTTGACCAGGGCTGTCCAAACTCTGTCCTGGAGGGTTTAGCTCCAACACTAATTAAACACGCCTGAAGCAGCTAATCAAGCTCTTATTAGGCGTACTAGAAACTTCCATGCAGGTGTGTTGAGGCAAGTTGGAGCTAAACTCTGCAGGACACCGGCCCTCCAGGACCGAGTTTGGACATCCCTGGGCTTGACCTTTGACCTTTCGGCTGAAGGCTCTGACCGAACGCCGTCTACTTAGAAAGTCAGAATTTCCAACTTTCTGCTCAAAAGTGCAGCAGAACAGACTCCAAACTCAGATTTCATCACACAAACGTGGATAAGGATTAATATTCACATCTAACGTTTGCAGAGAAAATCAGTGTAAAAGACGTAAATGAATCCACAATTGCACAATGTCCTTCCTGTTATCATCATCAGTAAGTTTATTTTCAACAACTGAGGTCTGTTTCGTAGAGAGCGCTAAGAAAAGCAGGGATTAAAGTCCAAAACCTGACTTGAAATAACCGAACAAATCAATCGGGGCTAAAGCGGTTCCATAAATGACAATTTAAGTTCACACAATCTAACTAATTTGATCCAGATTCAGTGAGTCAAGATCATTTGATGTGCACACTTATTCTGAAGCAGCCCTTAATGTTGATCATGGATCAGATCGATCCACCATGACAAACGGCGAATATATTTGTGCTGTTTGCACTCGAGATGTTGTTTTCTTCAGTGCACAGCTGACATGTCACAGTTATATTCTTCATCTGTAAATGTCAGAAAGTCACACAAGTATATCCATTTTGCTGTCAGAAGTGAGCGAACAGACGGAGCGGTTTTCTCAAACAGGCCACATGAATCACGTGCATTATATTCCAAACCTTCTGAAATCATGTAATTATGTGTGTGAGGAGCAGAAACAGGTAAATAATAGCGCACGAGGCATATGCACTCTTAAAAATAAAGGTGCTTCACAGTGATGCCATAGAAGAACCTTTTTTTTGTCTAAATGGTTCCATAACCTTTTCAATTCAGTTCAATTCAAATTTAGAAACAGAGAAACAAATAGAGACATAATTAGCGTAGCTGCTGTTCCATCTAAGCAAAAATGATTTGTTCAAGCTAAAGAATAATAATAATGTACATTTGATCAGATATAACTGCAGTACAAGATTATAAGATGCATTATGTGAATGCTTGGCTAAAGAGATGGTTCTTTAAAGAACTTGTTCTTTGTGTAACCAAAAATGGTTCTTCTATGGCATCACCATGAAGAACCTTTTAAGCACCTTTATTTTTAAGAGTGTGGACTGTTTTCATCATTCATTTATTGTGTCTTTTGTTGTCTTTTGGATCTTGAGAGACTTGATAATGAATGCTTTTCCTTTGGTGTTCCACAGAACAAACAACAGCATTCGGGTTTGGAGTGATATGAGAGTGAGCGTACTTCAGCTCTGGTTTATTTCCTTTAACAGGACAGGACAGGAGCGATGGTGTAAAAGCTCTGGGATTGGATTAAACTGTGGCGTCTCACGTTACCCGTTTCTGTTTCTGGAGTCGTTGAGCCTCTGATGAGCTTGTTCTCATGCGGTCAGAATAGAAACATTAGCCAAAGCGTTTGATAGGCGTCTTTAACGCTCTTCCCTCTGATCCGGCCCAGAACTGATGTCAAAAACACTCCAAACAAATTAGTGCCATCATTCAAAGCGTAGCCTGATAATTATTCTGATCTGTCGAGCCTCAGGAAAACTGACCTCAGCATGTGTGCATTTATGCAACGCGTGGATTTTAATTGTAAATGACCTGTAGCTGCCGACAGCACAAAGCGCTTATTGAGGATTTCTAGTGCGGGATCGACTGGCTCTTTAATGAAAAACACAGGTGAGCGACGCCGGACCCATGTCCTGAACACCAGTCCCGCTTCATTTCTCACCAGACTGTATTTGTGCAGCACAGCTTCACTCCATAGAATAACTTTTTTTTTTTTTTTTTTTTTTTTTTTTTTTTTTTTATGGTTCCATAAATTGAATGTTTCACAAAAGCTTCTTTGTGGGGAAAGAAGGTTCTTCAGATTATAAAAAGGTAAGAAAGAGATGGTTCTTTAAAGAACTGGTTCTTTGTGGAACCAAAAATGGTTCGCAAAAATCGCTGTGAAGAACCTTTTAAGCACCTTTGTGTTGAAGAGTGTTCCCTGTATTCAGCCGGATTTGACCAACAGCGTCCGAGCTACTGTCCGTTTCAGTTCATCAGATCACGAGTGCAGTGGAGACTAGTCTGAAAGGGTTAAATGATGTATTACTGCACAGATCTGTGGCTGATGATGATGATGTGCATCATGATATTCATTCTGAATGTCTTCAGGAGATTTTTGTCTTTGTCTCTCACTGTCTTTCAAAAAACATCTGAACAAATCATCCTGACTTAAAGAGTCCTGTAACATCCATAACAGGCTTTATTCCCAGGAAACAAGCATAAAGATGAAAAAGTATACACCGTACGCACCGAACGACAAAGGAATGAATGTCAAATGAAAGCCAGGAGTTTCTCTCACTGGAGTTTGTTCACAGGTCCGTCTTCTCAAACACCAAACAGATGAGAAGAGACGCTAACGATGGATGAATACAGCACTACAGAGACGCACGAGTGGCCGTTCACAGCACAAGCACAGTTCAAAGTAATGCATTACAATATTGTGTTACTCCATGAAAAAGTAACTAATTGCTTTACTTAATTACTTTTTATGGAAAGTAATGCATTACAAAGACCTGAGATGACCGAACACCTGAGAAGAGATGATGCCAACCCCTCAGACAACATACAAACTGCCAAATTTTGCTATAAGTGTGATCGCAACATATAATCACTGCCGTTAATAGTGTTCACCGACTGTTTGATTACATGACATTAACTAACTGCTTGATTTTTACCGGACATTTCTGCCATATGGACATCAAATTGAGGTCAATCACCACTGATAAGCTACTACCAAATATAATGTAGAAATTTTAATTTTCTGTAAAGCTGCTTTGTAACGATTTGCATTGTGAAAAGTGATATACAAATAAGCTTGAATTGAATTGTTACTTTTGCATTACTCTTTGTCACCTGAGTTGTGCTTGCTTATTTATTTTTAATATAAAAAAACCCCAAAAGTTATTTTTGGTGACTGTAAATCATATGATTTCTTGTGTTCACTGCACATCATCTGCACTCTGAAGCTCCTGTCTTTGTCTGTTGACCTTAAAACAGATTCTGTGTTCACGGGTTCATTCAGGTTGGGTTCTCCGAGGATCTAGTGGTTGGCTCAGACGGGCCGTTAGTGTGGATGAATGTGGGAATGATTGGCTCTGAGGCCCGGTTCTGTCTGGTAGAGGCGAGGGAGTTTAATGCATGGCTGAGGATGATGGATGCATGGTTTGATGTATTGCTGTAGGAAATGTTGATCGTTCAGATGAAGATGTGTCCTCTCTTCACAGGCGTCTGCAGCCAAACTCTGTAATAAAACCAATGGATTGACTAACAGCACAAACATCTGCTTGTCCTCTGAGTATAAAACACATCAGCGCTGTGTCATGTATTAGTACGGGAAACTCACCGGTATATTTGACAGTTAATGCAACAGAGCAGCAGGAGCGAACTACAGGCATAAAAACTATTGT
Source organism: Barbus barbus (assembly GCF_936440315.1). NCBI lineage: Eukaryota > Metazoa > Chordata > Actinopteri > Cypriniformes > Cyprinidae > Barbus > Barbus barbus. The sequence continues at coordinate 404,875 of NC_136733.1, forward strand.
TTTCTGTTATTATTGATCATTTTGGTTGTTTGTAGGCTTTGCAGGACATGCCTTGCATATATTCCCATTCATATTAATCACTGCAGTTTAGAAGCAGGGTTATTATACTTAATTAAAACTAAAACCATAACATTTTTCCTTTTACAAAAGTGTAAAAACTGAAATTATGAGTGTGTGTGTGTCTATATATACACTGAACAAAATTATAAACGCAACACTTGTTTTTGCCCCCATTTTTCATGAGCTGAACTCAAATATCTAAGACTTTTTCTATGTACACAAAAGGCCTATTTCTCTCAAATATTGTTCACAAATCTGTCTAAATCTGTGTTAGTGAGCACTTCTCCTTTGCCGAGATAATCCATCCACCTCACAGGTGTGGCATATCAAGATGCTGATTAGACAGCATGATTATTGCACAGGTGTGCCTTAGGCTAGCCACAATAAAAGGCCACTCTAAAATGTGCAGTTTTCTCACGCAACACAATGTCACAGATGTTGCGAGTTTTGAGGGAGCGTGCAATTGGCATGCTGACTGCAGGAATGTTCACCAGAGCTGTTGCCTGTGAATTGAATGTTAATTTCTCTACCATAAGCCGTCTCCAAAGGCGTTTCAGAGAATTTGGCAGTATATCCAACCGGCCTCACAACCGCAGACCACATGCAACCACACCAGTCCAGGACCTCCACATCCAGCATCTTCACCTCCAAGATCGTCTGAGACCAGCCACCCGGAGAGCTGCTGCAACACTCGGTTTGCATAACCAAAGAATTTCTGCACAAACTGTCAGAAACCATCTCAGGGAAGCTCATCTGCATGCTCGTCGTCCTCATCGGGGTTTCGACCTGACTGCAGTTCGTCGTCGTAACCGACTTGAGTGGCCAGGTTTCACTGTACAGGGCAGATGGCAGACAGCGTGTATGGTGTCGTGTGGGGGAGCGGTTTGCTGATATCAGCGTTGTGGATCGAGTGGCCCATGGTGTCGGTTGGGTTATGGTATGGGCAGGCATATGTTATGGACAACGAACACAGGTGCATTTTATTGATGGCATTTTGAATGCACAGAGATACCGTGACGAGATCCTGAGGCCCATTGTTGTGCCATTCATCCACGACCATCACCTCATGTTGCAGCATGATAATGCACGGCCCCATGTTGCAAGGATCTGTACACAATTCCTGGAAGCTGAAAACATCCCAGTTCTTGCATGGCCAGCATACTCACCAGACATGTCACCCATTGAGCATGTTTGGGATGCTCTGGATCGGGTTATACGACAGCGTGTTCCAGTTCCTGCTAATATCCAGCAACTTCACACAGCCATTGAAGAGGAGTGGACCAACATTACACAATCAACAACCTGATCAACTCTATGTGAAGGAGATGTGTTGCACTGCGTGAGGAAAATGGTGGTCACACCAGATACTGACTGGATTTCGGACTCCCCCGGACCCCCCAATACAGTAAAACTGCACATTTTAGAGCGGCCTTTTATTGTAGCCAGCCTAAGCACACCTGTGCAATAATCATGCTGTCTAATCAGCATCTTGATATGCCACACCTGTGAGGTGGATGGATTATCTCAGCAAAGGAGAAGTGCTCACTAACACAGATTTAGACAGATTTGTGAACAATATTTGAGAGAAATAGGCCTTTTGTGTACATAGAAAAAGTCTTAGATATTTGAGTTCAGCTCATGAAAAATGGGGGAAAAACAAAAGTGTGGCGTTTATAATTTTGTTCAGTGTGTATATGTCAACATTTGAAGTGGATCAAGACCTTTCATCAAAGTTGTCCTAAAACCTAAACCAAAATGTGTTCTTGTCTTAGGACAACTTTGATTAACTTTTTTTGATCCACTTCAAATGTTGACTACTATGTCAAGTCAAGTCAATATTATTTGTATAGTGCTGGGTGGCTTTATATCAGCTTTACAGTATTTAGACGGAGAAATAGTTTGTCGAAATAGTCATTCTATGTAACATTTGTAATATTTATTTAATGTTATGTAAAATAACTAAAAGTAAATCTGAAAGTGAATAAAAATATGGATATTTAAAAAATATATAAAAACACAACAAAATGACTAAAGCTCTAAAATAAAAACAGAAAATACACAAATAAAAAATGAAATATGAATAAAAACCAGTATCTGATACGAAACACTAATTAACAGTGCATCACATCGCTGTAATCAGAAGTTTATGATCTACATCCCACTAATGAGCTAATAATGTGGGTTGGTTAATTATATATTAAAGCTTATTATCAGTTTTAATTAATTAATGTTTAACTGTAGCTGGAACATTTCTGTGGTAAATGAGAGCAGCTGCTGAATCCTGAAGTCCTGCTCCTTTTATAAAGGTTTATAGTCTGTAAAACTGAATGATTTTTGACAGTAGGTTTGTAAACGAGGTGCGATCGTCATTTATGATCGTTACAGATTTGACTGTTCTGCTGCAATGTCATGTCATTAGTGTGTTTTTTGTACTTTCTTTGGCATTTACACGAGTGTTTTGATCTGTCTGGTTTAGTGGTTGTGATTCACTAAAGCTGGTTTTCATTGAGGGTCATTGGGTTGTTTGTCCAGCCGTGTGATGTGGTCACATGACTGTCGTCCGGCTCGTCTGATTCAGGCCGATTACTGGAAGTCCACGGTTCATGTGGTCGACTCGGAGCTTTCGTTCGGACGGCTCTTCACGCGTAGCGCTTCATTTGTCTCTGTGAGCAATACTACAGAGCTGTTTTTCTAGGTTTTACAAGCATGAGCTGCTGTTCTGAACTGCAGCAGAAGAGCATGACAAATGTGTTCATCGAGGCCGTTTCTGACCAACACCAAGGCTTTGATGACCGTCACATTCCTCACAGAGTTTCCATCTGAGAGTCAGCAGCCGTCTGCTGGAGTGTGTTCATGTTCATCTGTGAAGATTCCCTCAGTCTCACGCTGAGTGTTTCCGTACGGATGATCTTCTGAGTCTCCATTACTGCGGAGATCATCCCATCATCTGAGATCCTCTCGGAGTCTCTTCAGCAGCGCTGAGGAATCAGAAGCTGACGGTTTTCTGTCTTCATCATCTATATGCTAGTGTACTTGTGAACATTGAAGTACTTTAGTCAAATTTACACATTTAAAATGTGCATATTTTCTCTAATAGGAAAGACAACAAAAACATTGACTCATCTTGAATTCATGTGGATTTATTCCAAAACAGTTGCTTTTTTGGTTCTGTATTTCTGGTAAATGCAATTAGCCAAAATATATATATACTTTTTAGATATTTGTGTAAAAATATATTTCTAAACATCAAAAAAAGGCCAAAAATGCTAAAGTATGTTTCAAAAAATATTTAAATACAATCTATTTTATTTTCATATAAAATCTATTTTATACCAATATATGTTTTGGCATATATTTTGGCTGGAATAGATTTGTATTTTTGCCATATTGGACCAAACAACAAATGTCCCTGTCATGTCGTTCCAAACCTTTAAGACTTACTTTCTTCTATGAAACACAAAAACTTGAATGGATGTTGGTAACCAAACCATTTTGACTTCCATTGTACTGACAAAAAAACAAACCTGCTTTAGAGTAATGATGGAGATGAACAGAGACGATGTGCTGATTATTAATATTTCTGCTTTGATCTGGTGCACCTGTTTCTGTGTGGTTTCTCCTCACACGTGTGTGTTTGAACATACAGATGTTTCCGTCCATCAGATGAATGAACCCAAGCTTTGTTCTGTTTCCCAAAAGTCTGTTTGATGTGAATCACAACAGAACCAGCATCAAATGCACAAATGCAAAACATAAAGATATTATCATTACATTCATTTAAAAGTATGGTTTCATCAAATAATTCAATATAAGTCAATTCAAGTTTGTTTATATGAATATATTTCCACAAGTCACATCATTCACATTTCACAAAATGTACTTCTCAGGTTTAAACTGAACTGCAACGATGACCTGCAGGTGGTTTGTGAACTGCAGCACTGCATTAATGCAATGAGAACGGTGTGAAATGTGGATGATTGAGAGCGGATTGGCTTTAATGTGAGGCTGTTGTCCGTCCGTCTGTCTCACAAGTGTTTGAAGAGAAACTCAATATAAATAAACTGCACCATTCATCAGCATTTCAGTCAGTCATTAGCCTGTGTCTTCGTGTAACATCTTTGTACTTTGATATCCAAAGCAAATCTTAGAAATGCACTTAATGAAATAATCATGTCGTTGTAGAACAGCACAATAAAGGGGTTATCAGCTGTTCAGGAGAAACACGTTCCATTTGTTGAGTTATTGATGTTCAGTCTCTCAGCACAGATTCATCCGGACTCATGTTCAGATCATCTGCTGGTGTTTATGCATTTAGTGTCAGTTTTCATGTTCAGTCTGTCATGTTCGTGCAGTTCATAGTAATATTTACACATTTGACTGTTTAGGTTTTAGTATTTTTGTGTTAAACAGTGTTAGTATGGTGTTTGGTCACAGCATTTCAGTTTTCTTATTCCCACTCCCGCTGAATTTCTTACCGTAACCACCCTCTCCAGCAAACATTCTAATATTGTTAATCATTTTTGCGCTATCAATATGCAGGGTGTTGAAATTGATTTTGCATGAGCCCTCGCTGTTCACTTTTGATCAGGCACACTCTGTGTAAAGAGGCACATCTTATAAAATCAGCTACACTATATTGCCAAAAGTATTGGCACCCCCTTCTATTGAACTACTTTAGTAATTTCCATGAGTACAAATGATGTTTTATTAACAAAGTTTGGGAGGAGCGCGTCAGATACTTAGCCTAATTAACACAGGAGGTTCGCACTCAAGTTAATCAATGCTCGGCTATAAATACAGCTGACATACCTCTATTCATTTTACGGATAATCAACAACCCTCCACCACCCCTTCTCCACTCAAGAGATATCACCAGAGTTCTCACCACACTACGGGGGGGTACTCTGGGTTCGGGCCATTCCTGAGCCCGGAGCCCTTCCCCAGGACAGCACGCCAAATACGCATTACTATACTCGCCAAATACGCATTACCTTGCTCGTGCTAAATATATGTAAGTGTGAACTCGTGAAACCTTAATGTTAAAGCATATAATGGTATTCTAGGGAATTGTGTGCTTCTAATATTATAGCAAGTGTTTGGACAGGACCCTTTTCTCTTCTAACATGACAAAGTCAAGTCAAGGCTCAAAACGAAATGATTGATTGAGTCTGTGTGGAAGAACTTGACTGGTCTGCAGAAACCTCTGCTGTGACTTTAAGAGCCAAAAACTCACACAAAACTCATCCTCAGCTGGCGAAGGAAGTACAACCTCTGCTGGGCCTTTTTCACAATAGAGTCAATGTGATTGTCCCACTTCAGGTCCTGAGAGATGGTGGTGCCCAGGAATCTGAATGACTCCACTGCAGTCACAGTGCTGTTCATGATGGTGAGTGGTGGGAGTGCAGGGGGGTTTCTCCTGAAGTCCACAATCATCTCCATTCTGAGCGTGTTAAGCTGCAGGTTGTTGAGACTGCACCAGACAGCCAGCTCCTTAACCTCCTGTCTGTAAGCAGACTCGTCACCGTCCTGGATGAGGCCGATCAGTGTGGTGTCGTCTGCAAACTTCAGGAGCTTGACAGAGGGCTCTTTAGATGTGCAGTCGTTGGTGTAGAGGGAGAAGAGCAGTGGGGAGAGAACGCAGCCCTGAGGAGCTCCAGTGCTGATGGTACGAGTGCTGGATGTGAATTTTCCCAGCCTCACTAGCTGCTGCCTGTCTGTCAGGAAGCTGTTGATCCACTGACAGACGGAGGTGGGGACGGAGACCTGAGTTAGTTTATTCTGAAGGGTGTCCGGGATGATGGTGTTAAAAGCGGAGCTGAATTCTACAAACAGGATCCTCACATAAGTCCCTGGTCTGTCCAGATGCTGCAGGATGAAGTGCAGTCCCATATTGACTGCATCATCCACAGACCTGTTTGCACATTGTCTGGGTCTGGTGCTTTCCTTCTTTTGTTCTTTCTGAAGACCTGGCACACGTCACCTTCACTGATCTGAATTGTAGGTGTGGGGGAGAGAGGGGTTGCTGGAGGTGTGAATGGTTGTGTGGAGAGGTGTTCAGGGCGGGTGTGGGGTGATTTTCAAACATGCAGTAGAACTCATTCAGGTCGTCTGCCAGTTGTTGATTCTCCAGAGTGCTGGGGGATGGTGTCTTGTAACTGGTGATATCTTTCATACCTTTCCACACTGGAAGCGAATTTGTTCCTTAGCTTGTCAGAATAATTCCTCTTTGCCACTCTGATCTCCTTTTCCAGTGTATTTGGCCTGTTTATACAAGACTTTATCCTCCTTTCTGTAAGCAGCATCTTTGGCCTGACGGAGCTGTCTGAGTTTTGCAGTGAACCATGGTTTGTCATTGTTGTGATTTAGATGAGTCTTGGTAGGAATGCACATATCCTCACAGAAACTGATATATGATGTTACAGTCTCTGTGAGCTCGTCCAGATCGGTGGCAGCAGTAGTCTTTGCTACTGACCTTTGATGATCCAATTTAACCATACTAAGTAAAAATGACACATTTGTGTTTGATTCTAGTTATTGTGTTTAGAATAGTGTTGATCTTTCTTCTCCTGCGTCATATTCTTCATGCGCCCTCAACTGTACAGAAGCGAATTTACATTTCCTTCAGCCTGAGGCATATTCATTTAACTTTTGGTGTGAAAGGGCTTTTACATTTGTAAAAGAAGATTTTTGTTTTTTTTTAATTAAAAACAAACAAGCAAGCCCTGCCCAGATTTAAAAAGTAACATAACACATTATTGTATTTCCATAAAAAGTAATGTAGTAATGCAATTAGTTACTTTTTTAGGGAGTAACACAATATTGTAATGCATTACTTTTAAAAGTAACTTTCCCCAACACCGTCCAGAATCATACACCAATCTAAACTGTGTGCTAATTATAAATGATCTCTGACAGCCGAGATTTGGACTGAACTAATGGTTTACATTTACATTTATTCATTTAGCTGACGCTTTTATCCAAAGCGACTTACAATTGCTATATATGTCAGAGGTCGCACGCCTCTGGAGCAACTAGGGGTTAAGTGTCTTGCTCAGGGACACATTGGTGTCTCACAGTGGATTCGAACCCGGGTCTCTCACACCAAAGGCATGTGTCTTATCCACTGCGCCATCACCACCCCCAATTTGGCTATGGTTTACTATAGCCAAACACACACATTTACAGAAAATGATCATTCAGATCTTCTCATAACTGTATTCGGTTTGTATTTGACATCCATTAGAAATATCTGATCTCAGATCAGCTCTCACAACCCAACTATGGTAATAACCACAATATATTTTAAAGAGCATAATAAAAGATCTCTTCCAAAGAGTTGCGGCACCAGTCGTTGGCTCAAGAAGAACCTGATGAGTTCAAACATCTCAGTGCTGGGTCTGGAGACCGGGAGCGCAGGCCTGAGGAAACCCTCCTCTGAACACACGCTACTGAAATCTGCTGTCAGGAGGAGGAGGAGGAGGAGGAGGAGGAGGAGGACGATGGAGATGAGATGCAGGTATCAGTGTTCATTCGCTGTGAGGACAGCCATTTTAAGAAACATCTGTAGCGCAGGAGATCAGCTCCCTCATAAAACACGCTGCTTCTGTCCCAGCGTCAGCCACAGAACAAGAACTCATGTTCAGACGCTGCAAACGCCGTGACAGACGCTGCAAATAACATCCAGACATTCTGCAGGAACAGATGTGCAGCTTCTCAACATCTATATTCATCTTCCGTTTGGAGAACCTTGAACTAGATAAATACTTTATTTCTTGTAACATCATAAACAAACATAATTACTGTAACGTCACAAACACCAGATATGATTTACATTGCGTCATTCTGCCATAAACAATCACATGAACACATTCAGATCAACTAAAACTATCTATTCAATAAATTAAATGACTCATTTCTATGTCATAAACACAACATTTTAAACAATCATCAAATGCATGAAGTTGACAGATAGCGGAACTCGCTTCTGCACAAATCGCTTGTAAATCTGCTTTTATGTAAAAAGTGTCACTGAACTGAAGGACGTGATTGATTTCTAAGGTTTTACAAACAGAAATTCACTGCTGCTGTTTCATGATTGAGGCCAGTTAAGCCGGTTAGTAGCTGATTTAGTCACAAAAATATAATGACTCTTATTTATATATTTATATAAGTGAGCAAACAAATGCTTTATTCAAAACTCTAAATTACATCTTTAATACATCTGATATTTACAAGGAAGTGATTCTTCAAGAGCTGAAGTGAAGCGGTTGATTAGTCCAGTACGAAGCGGTTCAGAGTCTGTCCGTGAGGTTCAGGGTTAAACTCCAACCTGCAGCTCATCAGACGTTATGAAAGCAGCAGCAGCAGGATCTGAACACACAGAGCCGTCGCCGTGAGGGTGGGGCTCCAGGGGGAGGAGCCTGAGAACGTCCTGTGCTGATTGGCTCTGCCGTGCTCCTGGGGGTGTGTCTGGACTGTGATGTAACGGTTGATGATGCGGACGACAGGAGGCGGAGCCTCGGCAGTCACACTGTAAGAAATGAAAGAGAGATCATGAGAAACACGCGCCTTCTTCATCATCATCATCATCATCATCTAATGGGTTTTCAAATCCAATGTGCAACATCTGACATACAATAAAAATGTTTAATGATATAATTATTTTTCTACTCTAGTTTGTTGTGTAGAGCATATATTGATCAAAAGTGCTCTTTCTAGAGTTATTTTTCTAGCTGACTATCGAGTTTATGGTCGTTGAATGTCTTTTCTGAGGTAAATGTGATGTTACGAGATATTATTGATCACATGTTTTATTGATGTCTTTCTGCAGCCAAAACACTGATTTAGCGATTACATAATTCATGATTGACTGAACAGACGTTGTTCTGCTCATTCATGTTTATTTGGTGCTTTAACTAGTAGTAAAGAGGAAGAGATGATCAGCAAAACCACATTAATTGATTTAATTTAGTGACAAATGTGGGAATTTGAACGCTGAGACTTTGTTTCATATCAAAAGTAACAAAGCTTGTGAATTTTCATTAAGTTTTGCTCACACATCAACTCAAATCAGCAGAGATTGATTCTTGGGATTTAAGAATTGATACTGGTTCATCAAAATGAGAATCAATTAAAATCGATAAATCAATTTTTTTTCAACCCAACCCTAATCATGATCATCTAATGAATATCCAAATCCAATTTGAAACATTTGACAGATTTCAATCTGAGCAGTGTAATGTGGAGTCGGACGAATCACTTCACAGACTCTACAGCTGAAACATCAGCCGCTTCAGTGCTTTCAGAAGAACTCGACCTGCAGATCCTCAGGGTTTCTGATGGAGTCACATGTGGTTTCGCTCAGACTGTTTACAGCAGCACCGTCACAGCGTCTTCCGTCACGTGAGCTTCTGAAATCTGCTCGTTTATGAAATATGAAGAAGTAGGCAGGGAAAATAAATGGAGGTTTGGAGTCTGTCAGAGCTCCTGAGACGGGGAACACAAATAAAGCGTTTGAGGATTTCATTCCCGTCCTCCATCTGTGTCAACACGCATGTATGAGCGTCTGTGGACGCGTGCGGCGCTCCGTCTCGATGAAATCCAGAGACGTGTGATTCTGTCTGCTCTGGATCTCATACTGCGGCCCGTTTCCCTCCACGGGTTCAAACAAATCAAGTCTATATTCAGCACCCTGTGTTTGTTTTGACCGTCTGGGACCTGCTTGGCTTTCATAAACAGTTTATTAAATAAATATTGTTTTACTCAGAATTACGTGGGCGACTGTAAAAGTAAATTCAAGCAAGTTTCCAGAACACGGTTCAGGCTCGGCAGAGAACATGTCATGTGGGATTTGACACGGGAACAAGAATCAGTCTTGTGACACTGATCCATGATCCATAGCTCATACAGATGGAGGTTCTGCAGAATTTTGGAACCAGATGCTTCATTTCCTGAGATTCTCTCATTCAAAAAATGTCACTCGTGTTGATTAATGAACTGCACTGAATGATATTCAGCAGGTTGTGACGCGTCTCGAGAATCAGACGAGTATTGTCAGTGTTTCTCTGCAGCAGGTGAGGACTCGTGTTGGGACAGATGCGGCTGAAGCGCTCCGGGCGTCTCGCAGGAGTCTCACCTCTGACTCGCAGCCGCTCCGGCCGACACTCGAGACGCAGCCGCAGGCCAAATCCAGCGTCCGTAATCCCAGCCGCTAACCAGCTACCGTTCCCACAGAACATGAGAACCGCTGAGGAAGCGCCATCCGCTCCCATACAGACCTGTTTTAACTGGTTACTGACCCGTGACCGTCTCTACCTACAGGTTATTATCATTAACCATAAAACCATTCAAAAATTATTTACTTGAAATAAAATAAACATTAACTGAAATAAAATAAATTAAATAAAAAGGTAAGAATAGCCATATTTAAAAATAACAAAAAAACTAATAAAAATGACAAAACCTCAACTAAACATTTCAATGAAAACAGTAAAATATGAAAATTTAATTTAAAATATTAACAAAAATAAACTATTTTATTTTAGGCTAAATATACTAAAAATAAAAACTACAGGCATGTTAATAAAAATGACAACAACAAAAAACTTCAAATAAAATTTGAAATACTAAGTACTAAAATAAACTAAAAAGTTACACATTTATAATAAAAACTATATACAGTATGTGTATTAAAAAAAAAAACAATGGCAAACACAAAAAAACTAAAGTTTAAATGAAAACAGAAAATCAAATTTTTTTTATTTAATTTAAAGTGACAAAAAACATTTTAGAGATTTTACTAACTATAAGTAACTTATCAACTCCATGTCAACTGGCAATCATTAGGGTATTAGTGACTGTCTGCTTAATATCTGCTAACATTTGATTTTGCTGGACATTTAACTAGTCACTTTGCAAGTACAAGTTCACTTATTCTACTAACCCTATGTTACGGAGCTGACGAGACGTGAGACGTGAGGATCCATTTGCAACGCTTTTATTTAGAGACGTGGTCATAAACACAGTAAACACAGGCAGGGTCGAACAACATCAAACAAGTATGGCATAGGCAAGACACAGAGTAATCCTAGGGCAAGCGTGGGTCTATGATCGGCCAACGATATCCAGAGGGCTTGAGAAGAGGGGGAGTCTGATAACCTGAGCAATAATACAAACGAGGTATGAGCAGAGTCCGAACGGCGAGACAAAGGGCTAATCCAAGATACCCGGGCAGGAATCAGGAAACGGAGCTATAAACAAAATAAACTCAACTAAGACTTAGAAAACATGGAAGGGCTCCATAATGTAGCTATCACTAAGAGAGCGATAAACGCTAGACAATACTGGAACTAAACAAACACAGAATGGCTCGGTAAGGCAGCTAACACTTGGAGAGTGCTAAACGCAGAACAATACTCAGCGATCTGTGATAGGAAGTCCATGGTTTAAGTAGGGTGTGTGATTGTGTGATAGTTCTCATGTGTGAGCGTGTGATTGAGACAGCTGGGTGTCCTTAGTGCAATCAGCTGTGTATGTGCAATCAGTGCAATGGATGATGGGAAATGCAGTCCAGTGTAATGTGAGGTGTAAGAGTCAATATGATGGAGAGGTGACCTCTTGTGGCAGTCGGACAAAAGACAACAAACCGGATTTGTGACACCCTAACCTAAAAGTCTATGGGCCAGTTTTACTAACAGCTTGCGCCAGTGCAAACCGTTAAATAAAAATAGTTAAAATAGTACTGTCAGGTTTTAGTAAAGACGTGCAGTGACGAATTAGCGCTGAAAAGGCGTTGGACACAGTTATTTTTGTGCCTGACCTTATTGCTTATGCATTTCTAGGAGTTTCCCTTTCAGACGCAACATTTATGGGAGGAGAGTATTCAAAAGAATCACGCAAAGAGATTTGCTAACGTTTGCGCTCGTCAAATTAGTGGTATTTGTGCGTTATTATTTAACGGCCAAATAAAGCATGTCTTAAACTATTTTGTGCTTGAAATGGCTGCAATTATTGTTACTAGGAGGAGGCACCGCAGAGAACAGAGGGGATGTATTAATTTAATTCACGTATTCATTTATTTGGAATGCCAGAAGAACACATTATCCGAACATATCAATTGCCAAGCCATGTTATTTTTAATTTGCTTCAGGAAATAAAAGACGACTTGGAACCCTGAATTAGGAGTCACTCAATATCAGCTCTATCAAAACTTACAGCAAACCTTCGTTTTGTGGCCTCTGGTTCTTTTCGACACACTGTGGCTTCTTTATTTCTTTATTCTTTATTTGCGACTACGCTAATTTGCGGTGCGTTTGGTATATTGCATAGGTCGATATGTAAATGAGAAGTTGTGTATGTATTCTTTAATTTGCGCGTTGTTAGTAAATCACCCGCAGAAATTTCCATGCCCATCGGAGCTGTTTTGGAATTGTTTGCCCTGTTTAGTAAAACTGGCCCTAATACTCTCACGAGAGTTAGTTGACATGTAGTTGCAAAAGGTTACTGATAGTTAATATAATATCTAAAGTGGACTCTCAGAATGCAGTGTAAGCATAAGCTCTGGTAGTTTGTGAATGGTGGTGAGCAGGTGTGTGCTGGTCTCACCTCTCCTCCATCCGCACCCAGAGGTCGTTGAACTGCCGATGGCGCTGCTTCTTCTGCTTGTTGCGGCGCTTCTTCTTCAGTTTGTGCTCCACCTTCTCCAGGAGCTCCAGGAGATGCGGGTCCTCCTGAAGATCTCGGCTCTCGTGGAGGAACGGCTCCAGCGGGGCGTCTGCGTCCGTCAGCTCTCCGGACCTTCTGCCGCTGCGAAGACAGAAGAAACGGTTTCATACACACACAGACCCGCTCGGAGATGCTAAAGCAGAAGATCACACCCGAGACTAGATTTGTTGATGCTCATATATTTAAAAAAAACCAACACACACACGCACGCGCGTGTACACACACATTTATACACACACACCTATGAACTGGTGTGACTGTAACAAAGCAAATATATGAAATAAAAGCAATAATTCATCTACAATGCAGTAACAAAGTGGACAGCAAGGAAGGGGTTACAATCTGAAACATCAAGAGTGCAAAACAGACACATCCACTCACACACACACACACACACACACACACAGACACACACACACTCGCAGACACACACACATAATACACATTCAAATGCATTGGTATGGTTATAACCATAACAACTCAGAAAACTGAAATAAGAGGTTGAAATCAGATCAGACCCAGAAGGATTAAGCTCTGATACAAATTTGTGTTACTTTTTAAAGAATTTTAATATTTTGTGTAACAAAATGCTTTCTCTGTGTTCAGATCCGACTGTAGTAATAATAATTCAAAAACCGACGCTTTAAATGAACATTTCAAACCAAAAGAATCTAAACATTTACAAAAAGTTGTCATTGAAAATGTCTAAATATATATCCAAACCCACAACCCAAAAATAAGTATTTATGTCTAAAAACAACTAGAGAATGTATAGGGCTTTTATATAGAGCTATGTAGGAATCTATGGGCTAAACCATGCGATGGCAGATGTTTTTCTGATTTACTCCCACCAAAAGGCACTAATCTGGCTTCGAAAATTGGATTTTAAAGGCATTGGCTCTATTTTAACATGAAATACTGACATAATTGAAAAGTAATATAAAATATATATATATATAAAAAGTTTGTATTATTTTCAATGGGAAAATGTGATCATAATTATTGCATAAATATTAATTAGTACCATGAAATTCTCTCAAAATACAAAATAAAAAATATAATTAAATAGTATGTTACATTGATTTAATGTCCGGTCACTACATTTGACTGAAGATCACAAGTGTGACTCCCAAATAAGGAGCAGCAGAGGGTTAAAGGTCTAGATGAAGTTGTGATCACTGAATAAGAGTGCAAGAATTCTGTTCAGAAGTACTTGAGTCAGTATAATAGGTAATAGGTCAACCACTGAACACATGTTTACTCTTCAGATGTGTGAGAAAGCTTGGGAGTTTGGAGTCACAGCCTGGCACTTGTTTATTGATTTCAAAGCTGCCTATGATAGTGTCCACAGAAGGTTCCTATACCGAGCTACGATTGAGATGGGTTTTTAAAAGAAATTAATAAGATGGACAAGGATGACAATGCAAAGAACCCAGGGCAGAGTCCCTTTCTCAGTCCTTATTGGGTTGTGGCAAGGTGATCCTATCGCACCTTTACTCTTTAATGTTGTATTGCAGAAGGTTGCTCAGATGGCTGGCCTGTATATCTGAAGAGGTACGATTTTTAATAAATCGGTGCAGCTGCTCGGTTACGCGGATGACCTGGACGGGGTGGGAAGGACAGAAAGGGATGTGGCTATGGCATTGGGAAGGATAGAAGAGGAGTGCCACCCAGCGGGGTTGAAACTCAATGTTGAAAAAACAAAAGTGATGAAAACTACCAGAAACCTGGAAGGAACATGAATATGAGGTAGTACAGAACGGGGTCCTCTGTTAATGCTGAGTGCTCTGAGACTGGCGAGATCAAGAAAAGAATAACTGCTGGAAATAGGAGCTACTTTTCCCTCAGTAGCCTTTTTAAAAGCCGTAGTCTCTCATGGTCCTCCAAACTCAGAATGTACAAGTCCCTCATTAGACCTGTAGCCTCATATGGGAGTGAGACTTGGGTCCTTAACCAAACATCCAGTGACCTGCTGGATATGTTTGAGCGGAAAGTACTAAGGAGAATATTTGGACCTGTGAATGAGGGTGGAGGATGAGAAGAAATGAGAAGCTGAGAGCACTAATCAGGAGACATCACTATCAACATTTGTTAGACTTCAGCGCCTCCGGTGGTATGGACACCTTCGAAGGATGGGAGAGGAACGACTGGCACAGAGAGTTTCTGGGGCACGGGCCAAGGGGAAGGCCTAGAAGCCGATGGGCCGATGCAGTGAGGAGGGATATGAGAAGTGCAGGGCTGTGGCCCATTTTCGAGTGGCAAGCATGGAAGAGGATGGTTGTACAGGCCTGGGACCACTGGGTCCATAGCGCCAGATGGTAAGTCAAATGTATTTGTAAAATG